>NW_010358785.1:3726-37850 GCF_000414095.1 Morus notabilis | reverse complement strand
AGGGAGAGGGGATAGTGTGTGGTGGAGGAAACTGTGGGATCTTCATATCCCGAATAAAATCAAGAATTTCATGTGGAGGGCAGCTTCCGGTTTTTTACCAACCTTTGCCAATTTAGCAAGGAGGGGGATTAATTGTGCAACGAGATGTCAGTGTTGTGGTGAGGAGGAGGAGTCTACTTGGCATGCTCTATGGATGTGTCCTGCTGTTATTCAGGTGTGGGAAGTGAGTGCCCTTTGGCACAAGTTAGAGCCTCTCAACACTGGAGGTTTTGAAGCTCTATGCGTTATGTTTAGCAAAGAAGCAACTGGAGAGGATCTTGAAATTTTCTGTGTACTGGCGTGGGCGATTTGGGCGGCTCGGAATCAATTTGTACATCACCGAGTATATCGGGAGCCGATGGAGATCCTAGGTACAACTGGGCGGACAATTGCTGATTTTCAGAGTTGTTGGGATCCGGCGGCCAAACATCGGACTACGGTGCCTGTTAGTGAAGTACGCTGGAAACCTCCGGCAGCTGGACTTCTGAAGCTTAATACTGATGCGGCAGTTCGAGAGGGTATGAGTTCCATTGGGATAGGCGCTGTCATCAGGGATGGGGAAGGAATAGTATGTGCTTGTCTGGCGAAGCGGATTGCGGGTTCTTTCTCACCTTTTTTAGCTGAATGCATGGCCCTTCGGGAAGGCCTAATTTTCGCACAAGAGCAGGGGTTATCCATCAGCGTGGCCGAAGTTGATGCTGTCCGTGTAGTTCAAGCGGTCAAGGAAAGCTTAACGATGGGCGAAGAAGGTGTTATTATAGAGGACATTGTTCGGTTATTATCCTCTATGGGGAGGTGGGAGTGCTCTCATATAAATAGGAGTGGTAATAATGTTGCTCATGTTTTAGCTTCCTTTGGTTTTAATTGTTCACATGATTTTGTTGGGGTTTATATGATCCCTTACTTTGTATCTTCGGTTGTACTTGCCGATTTGGCTGTTTAATTCTAAAGTGGTTTTCGTGTTCAAAAAAATGACAGTGTTTTGTGCCTGTGTGAACAGTGAAAAGCAATCTCGAGGCAAAACCGAAAAACCCATCAGAGACGCGTTAAAAGACCAAACTACCCCTGCACCAGAAGAAGAAGATAACAGTAAATCAAGGGCAAAAGCGTCATTTTACTGTAGAAGGAACAGTAAATTGTGTTTGCATAAACAGTAAACCCCAACTCTCTTATATTTATAAAGGTCTCGTTCATTTCACTGATTCAAGTTTTTAATTTTAAGTTTTTACAGTAAAAAGCTTTCAGAAAATATCACATGGGCCTCGTTCGTTTCGCTGATTTGAGTTTATAATTTGAGTTGATATGTGATTTTATGTGAGTTTTTTACTGTAGCAAAAAAGTTAGATGTGACTGTTTGTGAGAGTTTTGTACTGTAGCAAAACTCGAATCAGCGAAACGAACGAGGCCCTAACTTTTTCTGCTACAGTGAAAAGCTCTAAGAAAATATCACATCTCAGCTCGAATTGAAAACTCAAATCTGCGAAGTGAACAAGGCCAAAGTGTGTATATATATATATATATATATATGTTTGAGCTACACACATTTTCTATGAATACGTGTACATATATATATATATATGTGTATATGTTATATATATTGAGATTAATTAAAAAATGGTCCGGGTAATATTTTACCCTCGGATTTTCAAAACTTAATATATGTTCCCCAACTATAAATATCGTCAACAAAGAACTTCTGTTAAAGATTTTAACATAAAACTAACTCATGGTATATAATCTAGGAGTATTTTGATAACCCTATTTATTCTTAACGAATCTTAAAAAATATTATCTTAAAAAAACATTTTTCTAATTCTAATTTACATGCAATATATAATATGCATATGTAAACTTTTTTTTTTAAATGTTGAAGTTTTGAAAAATGTTATTAAAAATATATTGTGAAGTCTAGAGCTGGCAATTCGTGTTCGTGGGCCATGTTCGGGCCGACACGATTACGGCACGACACGATTATAGTGAGCACAAACACGACACGATTAATAAACGTGTCAAAAATCTAAATACGAACACGACACGCTAATAACACGATTAACACGATACGACACGCGAACACGATTACTAAACGTGCTGTGACGGGCCGACACGAAAAAAAAACCCATTTATGACCCAACTAGCAAAAATAGTTGAATTTTATATTGTATTCAAAACTATATTAATTGACTACTTAATATCCAAATATCAAACACACACATGCATACACCCTCCTCAACAAAATTTCTCTCCTGAAAAACTATAAACCCTCCTCCCGAAGAATTAATGAAATTATAATTGCACGCACCGATCTCACACACTCAGAAAAACTAATACAAAAGGCATGCTGCAAATAAGCAAGCGACCTTCTAAAACAGCTATCAAATGACTTTAGTGCAAAATGTTGTACTCAACTTCTTACAAAAACTTGTTGCAACAATTTCTACAATATTTACTGTTAAAAAGTTGATCTAAAAAATCAATCACGTTAATTCTTGAAGTCTTTCCATGTAAAGCCTCACAAACCTACACGTGATCCTCAGAAGTAAGTGAAATTCGTCTAGCTAGCCAAATCACATTCATATCAATCAAATCATTAATCATTAACTTACCGAACTTGAAGTAAATGTTAACTTTCATGGACTTTATATAATTTCCAAAATGAGCAGATTCTTTCCAAAGAAGTTCTCTAGTACATGTCAAATAGATCAATCAGTTTAACATTACCAAAATAATGCTAATCACCAATAAACAATCAGAGAATCAAAACAGATTTGAGAATCAAATCCCAATAATCTTTCTCTTTGGCATTGTTTTGGTAAAATATTAAAAAGTGAAATGGAAATTGAATCCACAAACAAAACTAAAAATCAACAGAATATCAAAAGAAATAACTCCCCCAAAATCACACAAAATAACACTAACACTACTCCCCCTTTTTGAGAAAATAGTGACCAAAGTAGAAAAACCGGTTAGGAACCTGCAAAAATATTGCCCAAGCTAATCTGATCATCTTTAAAAAAACAGTAAGAAGTTAGGAACTCCCTTTCACGTCTTCAGCGCCGACTGTTGTTAGATCTGTTGCAAGATTTGTTGCAACAATTTTTTGAAACGAAAATGGTACAACATCTTCTATAATCTTGTCTCCCCCTAAATGTGCACCACAAACTTATTAGAATGAGAATGGAACGGAGGCAATAAAAAAAATAGTTTCCCTTGCAAACTCTGGAGACAGAACAACATGAAGTTGACAGCAGAACCAACACAAAAAATTTGTTGCACCAAAATAACAACTCATGATATTCTAAACTAAGAAACCAATTTGCACAGAGAATGCAACCAAAATGGTAGCCTCAAAAAAAGTTAATTATTTTAAAAGCCTATCTACATGCAAATGCAATGCTCAAGAAATTGAAGTCCACTCAAAGTTATGTTAAAAAATAAAATCTGTACTATTCTCAATTTCATATCAAAATAGAATTTCAATATGAACAAAGTTAGTATGTGAAAGAACTTGCACAAATATCCCCTTTTTGAACATCATCAATTTTAGCACTTGAAATTTTAGGAAATGAAAAACCTGTTCAAACTTACCTATTCATCTAGATCAGTAATTTCAGGAAATGAAAAACCTGTTCAAACTTACCTATTCATCTAGATCAGGTTTTTAGTTTTATATTTTATTTTTGGGGCCTTTCACTTTATCACCAGGGTAGGTCTTTTCTCATGGCAGATCATCCATATCACAACTCAATTCAATCAAAAATCTAAAAATTCCAAAGTGAAGCTGTGCACAAATGATTGTGGACCATACGTATGAGCAAGATGAATGCAAAACCCAAATGCACAAAAATGAAATAAATAAATAAATACATAAGACGAATTCCAAATGTTTTTCTCAAGGATTCAAACCACAACGCACCAAGAGCTTTGGTAAAAATGTTAACAAGTTGTCTTCCTGTTGCAACAAATTCTAAAACAATTGTTTCACTGTCAACCAATTTTCAAAGTTTGTGAAATGTGTGTGGGTGTAACAGAATGTAACAATTATCCAATGATCAAGAACACATCCTACCATCACCAAAGTTCATATGACCATCGGAACAACTTTGGTAATTTCTCAAAAAAAATTCTTTTCACCTGTCATATGCTTGGAACAACCACTATCAAGGTACTAAGAGTCAATAGCTTAATTTTTTAAAGAAGTACGAACATCAAAACACCTCAAATCAAATTTCGTAATCCAAACTTTTCTTGATTTTTAGGAGTTGAATCAATCTTAATTTATGGTGTTTGCTTTATTCTGCCAAAATTAAAAGGTCTCACCTACATACCTCTTTTTATTGCATTTATTTACTTAAAATACCGAGGCCTAATATGTCCAAGCACATTATAATATGACAAAGTGGAACAAATCTATTTGTTGCTCTTTTTGTTGACACAAATTTTGCAACAAATTGCTTAACTTGTTTTACCTGTGACGTTTGAGAATGCTATGCTAGAGAGCTGGTGGTTGCCTTCACAAAAATGATCTTTTCTAAGGTTTCTTGACCATTGTAGCCGAGCCCTAATTATCACTACTAACGTTTTGTTGTGAAAGCAAGTTATCCAACTTGGTCATACCTGTGTTGAGCATCCTTAGATTTCTTTGGGTTTGCTCCGACTCGATTCTGGTTTCAATAAGCCTTTTCTGAATTTAAATGGCCAGAATCTCGTAGTTTGTTGTTGCCTTCCTTATGATATCTATTATTACGTCATGGAATCGCCAAATGAATTGAATCAAGGCTTTGGGAAAATGCAGATTATGTACATGGAGATGGAGAAATTGAATGCGAAGAAGGAGGAGAAAATACAGATTAGTTAAAATCAAATAGACGCAACAAGTTAAAAGAAGAAATTGAATGCGAAGAACAAGGAGGAGTACGTACATGGAGATGGAGATGGAGTGGGTCGTTGATATTGAGGAAAGCTGAAACGGTCCCGTCCGCCCCCCAAAATCAAAATCCAGAAAGGCTGAAACTGCAATGGAGATGGAGATGGAGATGAAGATGGAGATGGGTCGTTTGTTCAGAAAGGCTTTTCAATCTCAATCTTTTCCAGATCGATGGAGATGGAAACGGCGGGTGAGGACTGAGGCGGAAGAGGACTGAGGCAGTCGTGAGGAGTGAGGCGGGTGTGAGAGAATGAGAGAGAGAACTTAGGGTTTTCTCTTAAAAATATATATATATATGACCTTAATAAACGGGTCGTGCTGGGTCGGGCCGTGTCGGCATGATAATGGCACGTATAATTAAACGGGTTAAACGTGTTAAACGGGTTGACACGAATCCAATCTGTTTATTTTCGTGTTATTCGTGTCAGTCCGTTAACGGCTCAATTAATAATCGTGTGGTCTAAATCCATTTATCGCGTGTCGTTTCATCGTGTCGTGTCAGAAATTGCCAGCCCTATTTTGAACTACGTTAAAAAAATATCTTATGAATCTAAAAACCATTAGTTTTAATTTTTTTTGGCTAAAAAAGTTTCAATTAATTAAAAGAAGTATAAGATTAAAAATTGTTTTACTATTTTTTTATTTATTATCATATCAAATGGAGATTGGAAGATGTTTTCAAAAAATGTAAATTTAATGGTGATTTAGAAGAATAATTTTGCACAAAATTTTTTAAGAATAATCAATATTTGTGTGACATGTGTCATTTCTACTAGAAACCTTAACTGAATGGTTTTTTTTAATGATTTATAGATTTTTTTGTTAATGATTCATACTATAGAGAATATACGCATTACATTTTGAAGATTTAGAGATAAAGTGTTATAAAGATCATTATTGAAGAAAAATTTATGTAAGCAATCTTATATATTTTAAGAACAGTTTTGTGAATAATTGGTTGTTTCACTAATAAACAACCTCCTCCATCTTAAGATAAATAGCCAAACACGGTCTTTAAAATTTCCTTTTTCAACAATTAATTAAACTTCAAAATTTCCTTTCTCAAAAAAAAAAAAATTCAAAATTCAAAATTTCCCAGCGGTCACAAGCCTCTTAAACCTCTTCTTCCTTGGCCCCCATAACCTTTTCGAATTGAAGACCAACAATGGGAAGGCTTCGAGCAAAGAGCGACTACGAGGATCTCAGAAATGCTCGAATCTTGGAAAATCAGGTTTCTCTTTCTAACTTCATATAATCTTCTCGTTTCACTTAAAAAATTAAAAATTGCTCGTTTTAAACTTAAAACTTATTTGGGTTTTTGCAGAATCGCTTGAAAACACTTGGACTGCAAAAAACAATATCAGACCTTCGTTCCGTTGTTTCATCTTCAAGTCCACCGAAAACCCAAGTTAGAAACTACACCAAAAAGGTATACGAAACCGGGTCTTTGCGGCGATCAAACCGGTTGAAGCAAATATCCTCTCTAACAATAACTCCCAAGAGAACTTCCTTACGACGCTCTAGTCGTTTGAGAGGGAATGGAAAACCATGCCATCCCATTACAGGTTTCTCATTTTTGCTTTACTTTCTTCATGAGAGAGGAAAGGAAGCAATGGAAGAAAGGAAATTTATATGTTTTCTGTTTTACCATTTTAGGGAAGAAGCGTGTTGTTGAAGACCATGAAGATGATTCTCCTAGGCCTGCAAATATGCCTTTGGTCGTGGTAAAAGGTTCGAAAGATGTTCAACTATCGCCCGAGGCGTTGACACTACGGTGCAGTAGCAGGGGCAGAGGCGGTGTCTATGACCCTCTGTTTGGAATTTGCTGCCATTTCTGCAGGTTTTTGTGTTTTTGACCTTTTGGCATCTTTATGTTGTAAAGCTGATAAAATTACCTTCATTGTGTTCGGTTCAATGATTTTTTTTTTCTTTTTAGATTTGGATTAGACGAGTTCAAGGGAATCAGTAACAAGAATGTGGAGTACAAATTATATCATCTTTTATAGTTTTCTCTTTGATGCAAAGTTTATTTATGCTAAAGATGTCTCCTCTGATCTTTCTAGCAAGCTTTTAGTATTTTCATTTTGGGTTTAGTTGGTCCTTGTACATTAAATCACTTTCCTTTTTCATTTTTTTCCCCAAAAACCTTGTTTTTCTAATCACCATTAAGCGCCAAAAGCTTCGCCAAAGTGACTCTTTTTGTTGGTAAGCTCTGCTGAAACATGTCTAAAATTCATCTGCATTTACATCCAAAACTTGCGCGCTCTCAATTTATTATTGTTTCGAGAACTACTTTGCATATCGACTGTCAAATAGTTTCTTTGCCTTAAGAAGTAGTGGGTGTCTTCGGTTTAGTATTTTAATCCCTCTAAACCTGCAGGCAGAAAAAACTGTGCGGCGAAGAAGATTGCAAGAGATGTAGTAATCTTGATATGGATGAACCGTGCATTGGTTAGTGAGTCCTCTTATTGAAGTTTTTTAGTTTTTCATAATTAATTTTGGGACGCTAAATCTTTAGATGTTCTGATGTTTGTGTGGACTTCTTTTATTCAGGAAAGACGGATTGTTCAGTTTGTCATTCTAGCCATGGCGTTTTTTGTCGAGGTTGTCTGAAGGTTAGATATGGTGAAGGTAAAGTCCATATGAAACCAAATGAACAATGTGCGGTCAGAAAGATGAATTGATTAGGCACACTTGTACTGCAATTTTTTTCAATCCAAATGAACGACCAGCATTTGTCAATTCAGCCGATTCTTGTTAAAAGAGTTTAATTTATGAACTCGTAGAATATTGCAGAACAACTACTTACTCATTTGAAGAAGGCGGGTGTTTTTTTTTTATATTTATATATTTTGTTTTTTTTTTTTTTTTTAATATGCGTTGATAGAGATGGAGGAGGTGATAAGGAATAAAGAGTGGATGTGCCCTCATTGCATAGAAGAGAAAGGGATAAAATCTTACTGGATATGTAACAGGTATGAGAAATAGTAAATGCATTTTCGAGTCTTTTATCCTTTTTGTGAGAGTAAGTTCGCAAACTCACTGAGGATTGTATTTCTGTCGTCTTCTTCTCCTCTGTTATTATGTTAGTTCGATTTGCCTAAAGAAGAGAAACATGGCTCCAACTGGGTTAGCAATATATAGAGGTTTGTCTGTATACTCTATTTTGATCATCGTCTCGTCGGAGTTTCATGTTGTATCTAAACACTAACACTACTCTTTACATGGCGATTGGAATCAGCTCAAGAGCTGGGATACAAATCGGTAGCTCATCTTCTAATGGATCAGCTCCAAGGAGTAATCAAGCGGCGCAAGTCCTGAGGATATGATTGTATAGTACCATTGCTATCAAACGCACCCGTAGGACTTAACCTTTTAGCAGGATTGATTTTGCTTGACTTTGCTAGGAAAATGTTCTGATAATCAATTTGATTTTGAAGTGTTCTTATTATCGATGATGTTCCTTTCCTCCGGAAACATTTTAGTTAGGAGAGAAGAATCTGTCTTGAGTTTTTATTGTGACTAAACTCCTCCACCTTTTTGATGACAATGAGAAGCACTGAAGGATGTTGGAACTTACCGCATCATAGTGAAGAACAAAGCAATTTATTTGAATGGAATGTTGACCAACTTGGACCGTGCGATAAGGAAACAAAGAGGCTTTGTTCATTTCGCGGATTTAAATTTTTAATTCGAGTTGAGATGTGACATTTTCTGAGAGTTTTTAACTGTAGCAGAAAAAGTTAGATGTGACATTTTCTTAGAATTTTTTACTGTAAAAATTTAAAACTAAAAATTTAAATCAATAAAATAAATAAGACAAGAATAATTTTATTTGAATCGACTGCTCAATGTATATGGACTATACACCAGTTATCAAATATCAATCTCTCTTAAAAAAGTCTGATTTGGAGGCCTTGGACTTGGTCTACTCGATCAAACTTGCTTCGACTATGTAGGTTTTGTTCAACCAAATGGAAACTGATTCTGGTACATCGTGCATCGTACTAAATATGATTATTGTTGGTTCTCTATGATTTATTTGTCCACTTTGTTTTGTTTTTCATCAAAAGTATTAATTTTGTTGAAGACGTTGTAAAGAATAGTAGAAAAGAAAGATTAAAACAGCACCTCTGTAAACTGATCAATTAAAATTGCAATTCAGCATATCGGATCCTTCATTGAAAACAATTTCAATGACGTCAAGAACCAAAACTTGTTTTGTTTCCATTTTTTTTTTTTGTTTTAACAATGAAGGCGTTTCACATTGGAAACGACAAATTTATGAAACAATGCAAAGCTTTGATTACTGTTATTTTATTTTATTATTGTTTTTTGGCTAAAGATGCCAAACTTAAATGATGGGCACTGCCTCTAAAATTTCAGTGAATTGTTCTCAATAGAAACTGTACAATTCAAGGATAAAATATATGTTGAGAAAAGTGCATGTGTATGTTATTCTGTATGAAAAATAGATGAGAATGTAAAGTGATTTATATACACGAAAGAACCATAGACCTAATAGATTAACATTTTGGGTCAAGTTGGACTCATAAAGTGTGTTGAGCCAATTTCGTATGTAGTGTCTCCCCAACAAGTGATATCAGAGCCGATGGTTCGTATGAGCCAAGCGATCACACTCGGTTAGTGTTCCCACAGTTAGTGTTGTAAGTGGTTTATATACATAAAAGAACCCTAGACCCAATAGGTTAACCGTTTGGGTCAAGTAGAACTTACGAAGTGTGTTAAGTCAGTTTTGCATGTGGTGTCTCCCTAATAATACCAGGCCTCAATCTATTGGGTTTTGAGGAGGAACTCGAATAACGACCTGTTATATCCATTATACAAAACTATGCCCTGGAAGTTTGAAGGCTTTTCTCTCATCTAACAATCTCCTCACCTTCTCAGAATCATCGTACCTTCCAACACTAGCAAAGATGTTGGACATAAGCACGTAGTCCCCTCCATACCCTCTTTCCATATCCAATATTTTCCTTGTCACTCTCTCACCCATCTCAACATTGTCATGAAAGCTACAAGCCCCTAAGAGTGTCCTCCAAATCACAACATTAGCAATCTCACTAGGAATCCCCGAAGCTATCTTTTCCGCTTCTTCTAATCTCCCTGTCCTCCCTAGCATGTCAATTAAACACCCATAATGCTTGATATCTGGTGCGATTTCATACTCATTGACCATCTTCTCAAAGAACTTGAGCCCCTCCTCAACCAACCCTCCGTGACTGCAACCGTTTAAAACGCTTAGGAGCGTCACTCGATTTGGCTTCAACCCACTTTCCTCCATCTTCTCAAAATTCTCAACTGCTTCTTTTCCCATTCCATGCATTGCAAACCCGGATATGATAGAGGACCACGAGATCAAATTTTTCCGTTCCAAGGATATCTCCTCGAAGAATCTGTATGCACTTGCTATGCACCCGCATTTGGAATATGAATCCAGGAGAGAATTTGTTATGCGTATATCGGACGCTCTAAATCCTCTCTTCTCAACGTAAGCATGAATGGATTGACAAACATCAAGAGCCCCGAGATTTGAAGCAGCCGGGATTATTGCCAGGAATGTTATTTCAGTAGGTTGAATACCATCATGGGAAGCCATTCTTCTAAACACAGCCACTGCTTCCTCATGCTGATTCATTCTCGTGTATGCATCGATAATCGCAGTCCATGACACAACAGTCCGTGTCGGCATTCGATCAAACAGCGAAATAGCGGATTCAAACTTGCCCCATTTCGCCAAACCCGTGATCATCACATTCCAAGTCACAAAATTCCTCTCAGGCATTTCATCGAACACCTGGTGGGCTTCACGTAAGAGCCCGCATGAAACGTACATATTTGCCAAAGCAGTCTGAACGTAGACATGGAAATGGAAACCCACTTTGAAAGAAATAGCATGGAGTTGATAACCCGGGATAACAGATTCCAAGTTGGAACACGCGTGAAGAAGAAAAGAGTAGGTGAAGCTGTCAAAGGGAGGAGGAGAATAAAGGAAATGTTTGTAGAGAGAGAAAGCTTGGTGAGGAAAGTCGCCATGGGAATAGCAGCGGAGTAAAGCGTTGAAGAGGATCGCGTGTCGTTGAAGTATTAAGCCTGATGTGAGAATGTGAGAGTGGACTTGTTGGGCTACACGGCGGTTTGATGGGTGTTTGGCCAAGAGAAAGAATAGCTTCTGTGGATTCATGTGCAGATGGGTTGAAAAAGACAGTTCTCTGATGGGGAACAACAAGGAAGAAGACCTTTGAAGTACTTCATATGTAAATGAGCCATTTTTATCAACTAGTTTTGTAATTTGCTTCGCACTCGTTGCCGAGACAAAATATCTATAAATTCATTTATAGAATCATTTATTTTCAAATTTATTTAAATAAAAATACATGCAAAATAATATTTTTTAAAGAACACATAAAAAATTAAAAAGTAAAAAAAATATAAAATATAAGTAGAGAGACTATCACGTGGTAGTTCTATAAAAATTTTTTTTGACTTTTTTATGTATTGTTAAATGTCTTAATATGAATGTTTTATTAAAATAATATTTTATAAATTTTTATCTACAAAATGATTACAAAGAGCGATGAGAAAATAAGAACAACTACTATTTATAAAGAATAATTAGTTGGTCATTCTTTGTATAAATGAAAAATGTCATTTTATCAATTTCACTTTTTTAGTAATCATTCTAGTAAATTTCATGTAAATTTTCACAACATATTAGTGGCATAATTTGACAGCCAATTTGCCAAGAAGTTAGAAATTGGGGTTAATTTTAAATTTGACTCTGAAAAATGGAGGTTGCTTTACTTTGACCCAATAACATAAAGTGGTACAAACCTGCTCTCAAACTTATCACAAGCTACAATTTTAATACTTGTTTACTAGTTGGTAAAAGTTTTTGGCTCTAAGGTTTCAATATTACTTATTTTGATGACTACAAACAATTTGATTTATAGTTACTGACATTTATCTTGAGTTTATTTAAGCTTAAATTGTACGAAGAATGTAGCAATTCAAGCATTGGATAAAAAATTGGTGCTTGAAAAGAAATGCACAAAGATTTTAGTTACATTGGTTGAACTTTCGTTTTCTATTATTGTAATTATGTGTTCAATCACTCATGATTGTCTCAAAATAATAATTAAAAGCGCACACACTCTAAAAATAATACATTTTTTTTTAATCAAAGTTGCATTAAAATCATTTTGAATGTTTTTTCTGTAGTCGGAAAACATGTGTATAAATTGGATTAATCTTTGTACAAGTATTTTTTCAAGTTTGAATAGTTATTTGACACTTACACGCATTGATCATAAATTGGTTTCAAAATAAAAAATGTGCTTTATTGTAAAAATGGAAAAAGAAGCAAATCTGCCTTTGTCTTGTGTGCCTATCCACGAGGTCTGAAGTGACGAACTGAGAGAACCAACATGCTCGACCTAGAGAACTAGCCTTTCGGTATTGTTCAAATGGGAATTGATTTCTAAGAGCTGCTTCAGTTTGTATATTCGAGTTGAGATGTGATTTTATGTTATAATTTTTTACTGTAGTAGAAAAAGTCAAATATGACTTTTTATAACAGCTTTTAACTATAGCAACACTGAAATTGTAAACTCAAATTAGTGAAATGAATGAGGCATAAGAAAACACTTATCGATTCTTTTTTTTTCTTTCCATTTTAAAGTGGTTTTGAGGTTCCAAAATGGTCGACGATCATCGTTAGAGCTCCCAACTTGACTCTAAAGTTTATAATATTCTTAAGACTACATTGTATTTAACCATCATTGATTGAGCGTTGATAAAGTTAGGACTTTTGTTAGTTGACAATTTTTGACAAAAGATTGTAACAGTTATGAAGATTCTATCTCTGTATTTTTGCACTAAATTTGGAATGTTTGACATCTCTTGGGTTGATTCTTTATATAGAAAAAGACAAGTTTTTTGTGAATGTAATTTCAGGAGGTTGACTTTGGTTATTTGATTGGCTCTGTCTATGGAAAGTATTTTTGGGAAGGCTGTTCCTTTGGAAGAAAAAATGGGGCAAGTATGGATTGATTGATTTTTTGATTATTTGAGGAGTGTGGGTTGCTGGAGAGGAGGTGATGGTCGTGTGTGGTTGAGGGAGAATATAATCTGCAGGAAAAACATGTGATTCTTAAAGATTCTTAATTTGTAATTGAAGAATTTGGCTTTCGGGAGAAAGTTTTTCGAAGTCGAGTGGCACTAGCTAGACAAGATACTAAGAGGATTCTACACAGCGGCGACGACATTAAGGAGGGAGTCTTTGGCCTCGTTCATTTCACCAATTTGAGTTTTCAGTTCTAGGTTTCTACAGTAAAAAGCTCTAAAAAAATGTCACATCTAACTTTTTCTGCTACAGTGAAGAGCTCTAAAAAATGTCACATCTAAGCTCGAATTGAAAACTTGAATCTGCGAAGTGAACGAGACCAAATGAGTGTGTAAGACCGATTGGTGATTGTAATTTGTTGAACTTAGTTGATTGTTCACTGTCTGGGCGTGGCCCCGCAGATATAGGTGTGCGCACTAAACTGCGATATCATTTTTTGGTATTCTTTAATTTTCTCCTGTATTATTTTTGATTCCCGTACGTTTTCATTTACTATCATTTGATCACTGCATAACTTGACCATTAATTACAGGTGTTGCTAAAAATATTGTAACACTAATACTTGTGTGAAAATCATACCTTACAGATAACAAAAACACTCTTAATCTTGTGTCAAGTATTCATCGATTGTTCATACATCTCCTAACTTTCAAGTTTTTAGCAAAATCATTTGTAGGAGAATTTCTCGAGCGATAACAAGTTTCAAATCTTGACAAAAACAATAGTTATAGATTGCCAAGTCTTATAACTTTGGTGATGATAGGTTAACTAATTTTTCTGCAAAGATTGACACTTGTATTCAACTGGTTCGATACTAGATAGCCTCAATTAATGATTTGTTTGATAATAGGCTGTGCAGCATCCCATGCTGGTGCAAATGAAAATTACTATTCTGCTACTAGAATTGGGCCCTTGAAAATGATTGTAGAGATGAAGGCAAGATGCCATTAGTAATTTTTTTATTAAATCAATTTTTCAACTTTTAATCTCTTAAATTAAATAAAAAATTTGAACAAATTTAATAAAATGATGCACATTATAATAATTTTACAAATTCGAAAGGTTAATTGTCAAAATCGAAAATTTAAGAGACAATTTGCTAAACTACGATACGTTCGGAGGCAATTGTGCTAAAAACTTGTTTTTTAACCAACAAAAGAAAGAAAGAAAGAAAAAGAACGGGTGAGTTTAGAATTGATTTTTGCTTATTTTTGAAAATATTTTTGTACGTCTTTTAAGGCACGAAAATAAAAATAGTCTGCAAATTGTGTTTGTTTAGTAAATATTTTGAAAATAAAAATGAAAATAAAAAACAATGAAAATAATTTTTGTGAAGGTATTAAAAGATAATTAAAAGTTATTTTTTCTTTTCTATTTTTATTTTTTAGTACTTATCAATGATATTAAAATATATTAATTAATAATTATAACAAAACACAATTTTATTTTTTTATTATATTTAAAATAATCTCTTAAAAAATAACTAAACATAATTTTATTCAAAATAATCTCATTTTTATTTTTATATTAAAAATAAAATTATTTTGAAAACGGTACTAAACCCGCTCAACATTTCACTCCACACGTGCCCAACGAATTTCATGTACGGGACCAGACCAGAACAGGCCCGAACCGTGGGACCCACAAATCCTGAAGAACCCTGCAAGAGTGAAGACTAGTAAGTCTGCAACCCTCCTTACTTCTCTCTTTTCATAACCATGTATATCTCTCACCATCCCAATCCTCGCTGCTACGGCAAGCCCACCTTCATCTCTCCAATCCACAACTCTGCAATTCGACTCAATTCCTCTTCTCCCTGCAATGCCTCTTCCTCCCCCGTCATTACCAGCTTCACCTTCACATCTCTCCAATCCACAACTCTGCAATTCGACTCAATTCCTCTTCTCCCTCCAGTGCCTCTTCCTCCCCCGTCATTACCAGCTTCACCTTCTGCTCCGCCGCTTCCAGATTCTTCTCCGGCAATCACCGAATCCCAAACCCTAATTTTCATCGCTTCCTCCGCCCACCATCTTCTCTTGCGATCAGAGCCAAGGCAACGGATTTTTACTCCACTCTCAAGGTCGCGAAGAACGCCACATTGCAGGAGATTAAGAGCTCCTATCGGAAGCTCGCACGTCAGGTTCGGCTTTAATGCTTTTTGATTGTTTCACGGGAAAATCAAGGACAAGAATAAAGAAAATGTTGAAATGTTTCTTTAATCGCTGGATTCTGCCCGCGGAAAACGAAAATTGTTGATATTGTCTTTAGTTTTAAGTGGACTTTAATCCTAGATGTCATCGAGAATGTTGGAAATTTTGTTGAATAAAAGTTCCTGATTGTTATGATGAGAAATTTCATAAGCGTTTGCAAGCATTACTCAGGTCTTGTTCAAGGAATTATGTTTTTCCTAAATTTATGTGTGATGGAGTAATTATTTAGTTTTTATTTAATTAGAGATTTTTGTTGTTAGGTTAGGTTCCTATTATCAAGTTTCCTTATTTTATTTTATTTTTTTTAGTTGTTCTTTTTTTTTTTAATTTTGTTTTCCATCTCTAAATTCAATTTAGAGAAAATGATTGGTGAATGAATATTGAGATTGTTGATTTTCCTCATCTTTAGTTCTTGGCCTCTCTATAATATTCTGTTTTCTATCTCTCTCTCTCTCTAGCAGTTCTATTTCTCTATTTTTGTTCTATTCTTTTATCTAGATTCTATCTCTTCTTTCTTGGTCCCCATCACAAAGACTGCTATATGATGACTTGTAATTGTCTTAGTGCTTGTTTGGTTCATAGGTTTGAACAAAAATTCAAAATATTGCGAGAGAGAACACTGTAGCAAAAAAGTTTGAATTATGGTTCAAACCCACGAAACAAACAACACTCTGGAGTTCATTTGTGTTTGTTCAAGTTTGACTTAAAAGTTTCTGAAAGTTTGATGATTGTGTACTTGGGTGGGTCTTTTTAGTACCATCCGGATATGAGCAAGAGCCCTGGGGCAGAAGAGAAGTTCAAAGAGATAAGCGCTGCATATGAGGTAATTTTTTTTTTTCCTTATTTCTGTTTTCCCATTTATTTGGTAGGTAGGTTCCTGAATAATTTACTCACCGGTATGTTCCGACATTCCAATATCATTTATTTAGGAGATGTTTGGGTTTAACGTTGAATTGATTTCACAGCTACTTTATATAGAGATAGTGATAAATGTGCATTTGCTTAATCTTTTGTTCTTCCTTCTTCATTCATGTGGTAATCAAGTAGTTATGTAGGTGCTATCAGATGATGAGAAAAGAACTTTATATGATCGCTTTGGTGAGGCAGGTTTAGAAGGAGAATTTGCAAGCTCTGATGGTGGTTCAACAACGGTAAGATCATAACTGTACTACTTTCCACTACGCCAGATAACTGACCATCTTTTCTGATCCTTTTGGCAATGAATACAATGACACACTTTTGTTTGATCTTCCCATCTTTGTCCTTTTTTTGTTTTGAAATCTATTCTTTTGCTGTCAGTGGACCTGGTATTTTCAAGTACTCTCTAATTTATGGTTATAATTCTCTAGGTGGATCCTTTCGAAGTTTTCGAGAGGTTTTTTGGAGGATCATATGGGTTTTTTGGAGGCTTGGGTGAACAGGGTGGCATCAATTTCGATTTGAGAAACAAGAGGAACCAGGGTCTTGACGTTCGGTAACTATCTTGCTCTATGGTCATGACAGTGATTCGAATGAGTTGGACTCTGGTTTGTTTTTGTTTTGATTGTTCTGTTTGTTGGATCCTGGTTTGGTGGTGGAGGTTCTCTCTTTCTCCCTGCTTCCAGTCTCCCTTTCTCTCATCATTAATAAATCTTTTCGTTTCTTTTCCAAAAAAAAAAAAAAAAGACAGTGATTCTAATGAGAATGTTCTCTTCCTTTCTTTTCCTTGAAAATTGAAACAACCTGTTTAATATTAATTTAAACAAAGTTTGTTATAACGTTTCAAGGACAAGTACACTAAATAAGGTCTGTCATCACCATATCCTTCAAATGTGTTAGTTTTTTTGTTAGTCCTATTATGTTACAAATATGCATCTCTTTCTATACTTTGTGTAGAGTCAAGGTGATGCCTGATAGGGAGTACAGTTTGCATAATTTATTATTCGTCTGTTGTAAAAATGAAGAAAAAGCAAAAAAAGAAAAAGAGCAGTTTCAGATTGTTCAAGTTGTTGCAGTAAATGATAAGCCTCTGGTTCATTTCCACTATGCAGGAAGAATAAGAACAGAAGGGTTGAGCTGTAAGTTGTGGGCAGTGACTTTCAATAATGTGTGTTAGTTATTAGTTCAGTTAATAAGTGTTTGTCCGTGAAAGTGTGCGAGTAGGTGATATTCGTGTGTTTGTTAATAAGTCAGCAAGTGCTGTTATAAGGAGTTGGTTACGGAATTGGTTGGACAGAAGAAGAATTTTCAGGTGTTGATTTTTCTTGGAGAATCCAAGAGGGAGAGAGATGGAGCTCTCGAAACACCCACCACCATTGTTAGGCTTGTGAGGTTCAATTGAGATTGCGCAGAACATTCTTTCTTAATAAAGATTCGGTTTTCATTCTATTGCCCATGTTCAAATCTGAGTTCTACCAGTAAATTGCCCCATTTCACTGCATTTTGGTATTTAATTTTTTTCAATCTTACTATCATGTGTTTTGAATGTGTGTGGAGTACTTGAATAATATATTGCAGAAAAATGACATGTTCCTGAAAGTGTAAAACAACCCTTAATGGTCATTTTAGTGACTCATTTAGTAGTGAGTGGTATATGATGGTATCATTGATCATTTATAAGTTTTTGCTAATTTTACACTTTTGATAGCATCAACATGGAAGAGTTCATAATTTTGTTTGGAAATCTTTGCGTTATGTAGTACTTGAATTCTTTTCTGTTTAATCATTTAAAGTTTCATTTTTTTAATATATGAAATTCCTATTTTCCAATCTCAGGTATGACCTGCATTTGAGCTTTGAAGAATCTGTTTTCGGAGGCCAGAGGGAAATTGAATTTTCTTGCTTCAATTCATGTGATAGTTGTGATGGAACGGGGGCTAAATCCAGTAGCTGCCTAAAACCTTGTAGTAGTTGTGGAGGAATGGGAGGAGTCATGAAAGCACAGAAGACACCTTTTGGAGTGATGTCACAGGTAATTATACATGTTTAGAACGTTAAAGTCTTCATTAAATTATTTTATATTTCTGGGAATGACATGGCCAACTTAACAGATCCAATTATGTTACTAACTGATCAGACACGTGGATACTTTTTTTTTTTTTGTGATAAGAAAAAAGAATTTATTGATAAAATCAAATATATAGAATACAAGAGAAAAGAGGATAAGGTATCCTCTTCCTAGGACACTAGAGAAACAAAAACATAGTTAAAACCAAGCATGATTCCAAATTAGAAGCCAATCACATCTTTCCAATTCAAAACAAGCAAAGTAAGAGGAAAACCCTTAAAAGGCTATGTCAGAAGATGCCCAAAGGGATGCTGTGAACTTTTCTTTCTCGTAAAGATCATTGATATCCATCTCCCTTTCTTCAAAGATCCTAGCATTCCTTTCCGACCATAAAGTCCAAATAACCGACAACACCATGCATTTTTATAGCACCCTAGCTATTTTATTTAGTGACACGCCTGACAACTCCTCCTTCAAAACCGAGCTACAGTGAGCCAGGAACACCCAGGAGACTCCAACTTCTAATATCAATTTCTCCCAGACCGATCTAGCCAATGGACAATGCAACAATAAGTGATCAATGGATTCATCGCTTGCCCTGCAGAGAACACACCAAGAAGGGGATAGAGCCACATGGGGGTTTCGCTTCTGCACCAAGTCACAAGTATTTAATTTCCCAAACACAACCAACCAAGCAAAAACTTTAATTCTATGGCGGACACTAGACTTCCAAATGAATTTGAAGGATTCAAAATTCGAAATATCAGGCCTGTTTACTAGAGCAGCAAAGAAAGACCGACACGAGAAACCCTTAGAATCACACAACCAAACTCTCTGATCAGAATTAGTAGGCTGAATAGGATGGGAGTTGATTAATTGAAGTAAAGAAGTCAAATCCTCTGTTTCTCTATCGTCAAGACCTCTTCTAAAACCAAGATTCCAATTGGGATCACCATTATTGGATAGTAAGCAAACTTGTGCTACCGAAGCATTAGGAAGATCCGAGATTCTAAAAAGACGGGGAAATAAAACTTGCAAAGATTCATTCTCACACCATCTGTCTTTCCAAAACAAGATTTTAATCCCATTCCCAACTCTCATTTTAGTGTTTGGAAGGATGAAAGGCAATATTTCAATTTTCACCTTAACTGGAACAAATTTGTAAGTAAATGCACTTGCATTTAACCCAATATCATATTAGACTGTACTAGGGAGAAAGCATAGAATTTCAACCCAATTCAATTCTATCTGGTGCTTGTAGAATAAGTTTTAAAACTTAAGTTTAATCATGAGAATCATTATCATTTTTTGGTTGATTCCTTGTCCTCTCCCTACATCTCTCTCTTTTTTTTCTCCTTTTATCAAAATATCTCTAATGGTGAGGATTGTATCTCGGATATTTGCAAGTGGCCTATCATCAATAAACCGCATGAAAAAACATTTAGCAGTGTGTAAACAGCTAAACAAATTAGCAAATGTAGTTATAGTACGGCCCAGTAGATCATGTGTCAGACAGTTTCAAAATTTATTCCTGTAATAACATTTCCTTTTTCCTTATTTGGCTTCAGTCACCCGTAATTTCCCTGTTCATTGGGACTTGGGGTGGGGGGTTTTTTTACTCTACACTTTATGGTAGAGCTGGTGTGGAAGTACCGTTAGGTAAGCAACCACATTTTTTTTTTGTTTAACCTTTGAGTTTGTTCCATTATTATCTACTGTTGAATATTGGCAGCCAAATATTAAATATGTTGCTTGCCATGACAGGATAACTTTTGTAATTATCTTACTGTTCCATGTTAACATCTTAATTGTCAGCATATTTATGATTGTGCTGATTGAATACTATTTCTGGATTGTGCTGAAGCTAATATATATGTAGCATGAATATTTCAACATCCATAGCTGCTTTATTTGTTCCAAACATTAAACTAATATGACATGAACTGATAATGGCCTCCTCATCAATTCACTAGCACGAAGTAGTTTGCGAGTAAACAAAATTGAGAAAAAAAAGGTTGCAAGCATCAACAGGAAAGACCCATAAATGTTACAGTTCTGATTATCAAGAAACATGACTCTCACTTGAGTCACCTGTCTTCTTGAGCCAGTCGAGACCATGGCTTTCACCACCAAACGGCTTTATTTGTTCAAGAATCTAGCGTGATAAAAATTTACCAGTTTTACTTATTTGTTCGGAGGTTGTTGATCAGCAATGTGTCACTTGTGGGCCTTGTTTATGCGTTTTTTAGCCTTTGACTAGTTGTGTTCAATGTTGCATAGCAGTTGATGATGATTAGGTTTCGACTTGTGCAAAGTGTGGTTGAGATGCAGCATAATCAGCGCGTATTTTCTTCGTTCTTATGTTTCTTTAGGATTTGACTGTCTTTCACATATGCTGCATAACGTTTGATGATACTTAGGTTTCTACCTGTGGAAAGTGTGGTGGAGATGGCAAGGTAATCACTGATTATTGTCAAAAATGTGGAGGCAGTGGTCAAGTGCAGTCTAAGCAGACAATGAATGTGATCATCCCTGCTGGTGTTAGTGATGGAGCCACAATGCGTATTCAGGGTGATGGTAACATTGATAATAAAAGGTGTGCGCTCAAATGAAATGTTTGTTATTACTAGATTTCTTACTGTTATTTTATTTCATATAAGGAAACCATGTATTATTGTAAATTGTATAGCTAGGACTTCGAATATTTTGGATACTTAAGTTTCCTAAATCATAGGAAATCAAATTAGAGTGGATTCCTTATCTGTTTTCTCCTAGTGTGTACATTTAGTTTAGGTTTGTATTCTTTTCTGAATCAATAAGATTTTTCATGTTTTCCACAATTAAAAAAAAAAAAAAAACAGATTTTTTAACGTTTCATTACAGAATATTTAACATTCAAGTTTGTAGCTTGTGGTTTGTTACATGTTTAAATTTCCTATTTTTGGATTTTTTGTCTTTTACTGTATTATGTATTTTCTTCACCTTTTTGTTTATATCTTTGCAGGGGCATTGTCGGTGATCTCTATATAGTGCTCCATATAGATGAAAAGCATGGAATTCAAAGGGATGGCCTCAATCTGTACTCAAAGATCAGTGTAGATTATACTGAGGCGATATTAGGGACCACTATGAAGGTAACTTTGTCTTTTTAATATTCTATTAGGAATAGGGAATCTTCTAAAACTATTTACGTCTTCCAAATTAAAACATGTACCGTTTCCTGTTTTGCTTGACAATGGTTCTTGACTCAACAGTTTAATTCAGCTTGTTTGTTCTTTAAGGACTCTTGGTTTTAAATATGCACGCTTGATTGGTGCTTACAATTTTCTTACACTACTGATGACACTTCCCGTGTATTTAATCCCGCATGTTTCGCTAACTATAATAAGAACTATTGTGCTAGATATAAACTAGTATTTTGGGGTTAGAGAAGGTATAGAATTTCGACCTCAGCATGTTCTGGGCAACAGTCGATCTTATCCATCGTTCGAGCTTGTCATCTTAACCCAAATCTAAATTGGAATTATCAAAGCATGCAACATTAGTAAATTGTGATCTTAACCTTGAAAGAAGGGTAAAAAGAAGTTGCAAATTTTATAACCATGGTTGAATATCGAGCGTTGTCAAAGCCGTAGCTTTAAGATTTTTAGCAAAATAATAACAATATCAATAACAACCTAGATGGCCATACTTTAGTATGTGATTTTCTTATATTTATCTTTTTTATGCATTTCATGAGTGATTTTTAATTTCTTAATGCTTTACGTTCTTCATAATCGTTTGGTATTTTTTTTTTTTTTTTTTTTTTTTTTTTTTTTTTTTTTTTTTGGTATTTGGGGGTAAATGACCCTTTTTTAGATTCTTTTAGTAAATGGCTGAAGTTTTATAAAATTAGAAAAAATGACCTTTTTTTATTTTTAGTTTATCACTGATTAATTATGGTTTATCATTAATTAGTTTTTGTTTATTGCTGATTAACAATGTTTTATTACTGATTGGCCACATGATTTCCTTGGTTTATCGCTTATTAACTACTGCAAAAAATGGTCATTTTTCTAAAGTATAAAAAGTTCAGCTATTTGGCTAAAATTTAAAAACTTCGGCCATTTATTGAAAAAGGTGGCCAACAAACGGCCATTCCAAATCTTCCCCCTTATTTTGGACGAAAAAATTTCACCCTTTTAAAATATGAGTTCTGAATTCATGTCTGTAATATTTCTCATTGGAAAATTGACGTTAGTATTTCTGTGACTTAAGCAATAGCGTACAAGTTTGATGGGAAACAAGTTTCAACTTCAGGTAGAAACTGTCGAGGGAATGAGAGATCTCCAAATTCCTTCAGGGACGCAGCCTGGAGAAACAGTAAAGTTGCCACGCATGGGAGTTCCAGACATCAATAAACCTTCTGTTCGAGGAGATCATCACTTTGTTGTAAATGTTTTGATCCCAAAAGAAATAAGGTCCAACCCCTTAAACTACAAAATACTTTTATTGCTTATTTCATGTTTATTATGTTTTCTAAGTTTATGCTAGCATCAAAAGGTTCAAGAACCTTTACTGATGCTCGAATTTTGATGAGTGCTTGAGAACCCTTTTTCTTTCTGCAGCAACTCAGAACGTGTACTCTTGGAGCAATTGGCTTCATTTAAGAAATTGAATTCTTCTGAAAGCAATGGTATAGTTTCAGAATTTCTTTGCACCACGGTTTTCTATTATTTCTAAACTAATTACAGGGGAATAAGATTATATGCCCATGGTTTATCAACTGGTTTAAGAATCTCATCTTTTAATATGTTATCACTGTTCCAGGGATACCTGAAGATGGCTTTGCGAAGCACAAAGTTGGAGGCAAAGAGAACTTCCGTTCAAAACCGGGAATGAAACGTGCTGCATCTTTGCGGAACTCAATAAAGGGCTTCTTGCGGTATATTCTAATGACAGTTCTTTGGCTCATCTTTTATTTCCATTACGTATCTGCCCAGGCCTTAAAGTAAGGTAGAAAATTGAATTTTTATAGCTGAAGTAAAAATCAAAATCAAAATCAAAGATGATGATATTTTGGAAATGAGAAATCAGAATTACAAATGACATTTGGAATCTGAGAAACCAATTAAGAGTCATTTATTATGCATAAAATTCTGCCTGGCCTTTCAAAGCGGGATGAACGCAGATGTGAATTAATCTGCCTTGCCTTTATTAATCGAATGAAAGTACACTTAAATAGACTAGGGTTTGACCACCGAGTCTATTATCTTCTCCTAGGTTCTCAGTAGAATGATTTCTACCAACTAATCTACTTTATTTGAGTTTAAACTACAAACTGATAACTCCTAATCTATATAATCGGAAAATAACAAACTAATTAAAAATCTATTTGACTTATTCAAACTCTCTCAAAAGATCTTATCTGCTAACACCGGACTTATGCCAAATTCAACTATAAGGACAAGCGCGGAATGATTCTATTTGAGAAAGTTGTAATTCCATGTAACCATCACGAGATCTAAAAGGGAGCTTTGCCCCTTCCTCCATCTGGGGGAAAAAAAGGGACAAAAAAAAAAAAAATCTACACTGGGTTTTTATGCGTGTACTCTGCATTTTTTTTTTTTTTTATATGAAATGAGAATCTGTTGTTGAAAATTAACCAGAAAAATGAGGATACAACGGAGAACCAGAAGTCCAACAACAAATAAACAAGGACAAAACTCAGCAAAACCTAAAAATGGGACACCTACAAGTACAAACAAACCCCTCTACTCAATGCAAAATGATGTCCCAACCTCTAAGCAAATCTGAAAAAGACACCCCATTATTGTTTTTTATTTGAGACATCCACACGCAGTAATTGATTTTGTCCAAAACTACACTACAACATAATACATGTGTACTCTGCATTATCACATAATCAAGTAGCGTGCATGAATGTATTTTTGAAAAAAAAAAAAAAAACTGTGAGCATTCTTACTTATAAGGTTTGAAGCTTTGGATACTTAATTAAGCATTTTGGGTCACCATTTATTGGCATAATGTTAAACTCTTTAACTTTTTGTTAAATGATTTGTTAATATTTTACGCTAGTTTTGATAGAAGTTATTTTTTCATATAAGAAATGTGGATGATACCTCATCCAGTTATATCAGTAGACTAGCACGGAAAGCATTGCTTCATTAAGTACTTGGGATATTTTATTTTTAGATTATGACTTAACCTACTTTGTTAAATGATTAATTAAATTTTAAAAGATGGCCTGATTTTTCATAAGAGAAAAATGGATGAGACCTCATCCAGTTATTTGAATAGTGTAGCATGGGAAACGTATTGCTTCTGCAAGCACTTGGAATATTTTGTTTTTATTTTTTTTTCCCCTTTCACATAAGATATGTTTCAAAAAATTTTCATTGTTACTTTTAAATAATAAGTAATGCTGGCATGTTATTTACGGAGAATAGGTTTCTATTTTTCATCAATGGGATCGAGAAGATAATATTATTGATAGAATCCGTGCTTTGTGATTTTTTTTTTTTTGAAAGCGTCATTGTTTTATAGTTCGCACTCTATATTGCGTTAGTTAATTTTGCCAAAAACTATGTGTGTGTGTGTGTGTGTGTGTGTGTATTGTATTGTTAAAAGATCTGTGGCACATTGCTTTAATAATTAATCTATATGCTTACTGTCAATGGAAGTACTAAAATTATAAGCTCCATTTAAGATAAGGGTTTTATTTTATTTTAAATTTTTTTTATAAGAAACTGAAAAATCATTAATCAAGAAAATAAAATAAATGATGGTGGAAATCTGTTATATCTGGACGAGACCCCTTATGTTTTGGCATAATATTGCTGTGACAATTTCAAGTCTCGATTTATGAAAGAAGAAAAGGTCATCCTTATCCTGGGAAGACACTATCTAGCATTATGGTTGATCTAGAGATGAGTTTTTTTACCACTTACCATCAACTTTTTTGCTAACGTACTTTAACCATGCATAAGTATGTAGTGACGGCATATCTGAAATTAAGCATTTTACATTGGTGTTTTAAAGTAAATGATCGTTGTTAAGCCCTCTTTTAGTAAATGACCCAAGTTTTGTTTAGGACTGTTTGTGGTTTACCGCTGATTAACTTGGTGGATTATCACTGATAGACCAATTATCATTCAGTAATTAACTAATATTAACCAATAATTTACCGATCTATCATTAAACCATTTAGTAAATCAGTGAAAAACTGGTAGTATTAGCTCTCTAGGCATTAACATTTGTACTGGCATTAAGCTTACCTTGAGAGAAGCCTTTTAACTATTTGCTGTTTCACAGGCGCCGGAAGTCTAGTGAAGGGTTTGCAGCAGCTAGTGTGGACACATCAGCATTACTGTGGAGATCAAGCTTGTCAGGTTCCCCATTCATGGTTTCTGTATTTATAGCTTTCGTTATAACTTGTATTTGTATCTTGGTGGGAAAGACTTGTTACCCCAAATTAAAACAAAGAAATGATTCTCATTCTCATAGAACATAAAGGAATAACAATGATATTTATAGTATTTTTAAGATAATTAGGTCCTGAAGGCGATATATTGACTCGTGTGCACCCAATTCCCAAGTACCAAACGGTTTTTCCCAGATTCTTACCTGTAATATAGTCGATGATATGTTGCAAGGTTTTGTTTTTGGAAGCTCAATTCATTTGTAATCATATAATAACAGTCTTGCATAGTGTTTGACATGGATTGTACAATTTTCATCTGCTTTGATTTTTTTTAAAGTACTGTTCCTCTGTGTGTGTGTGTGTGTGTGTGTACCAAAGATGAAAACTAAAGGAGACTAGAAAAAGGGAAAATAATGGACAGATAAAGAGATTTGCTGCTTTTCACCATCTGATGTTAAGATCAGTCTAAAAGCTTATAATATCATAATTCGTAATGGCTATTACTCCCATGTAAAAATAAGTACCTTGTCATCTCCATATTTAACCAAAAAACCTAGGGCCCTTTTATAAGGATCCCTGGGTGAATTAGAGGACAATCACATTTATAGAGAATTGGTATTTGGATATACTACCACTGCTGTAAATTTAAATGAAATTTACATATAAAAGCGGTTGGTTGAGTAACTATACTCCAAAAGCGAAACCCAGCCCAATTTGCACTGTTTTTCATAATCCACTCCCTTTACCTTTGGAGCACTCTTAACACGTGCAGAAAATGCTCTTAGGTGTGACAACTAGCTTCAGTTGTCCCATTTTCTTTCTAAACAAATTAGCACAAAAGCTATATTTATCTTTTCCGTTTGTAACAGAAAGAGAATGTTTTAGGCAAATTTATTTTATGTAGAGAAGTTGATTTCATTAATGCCATAACAAACAAGCAAACAGAGGATTATGGAGAATTCGATTCGAGGTTATCCTTGCCCCTATATGCAATATTCCACAACTCAGGTTGTCAATGAATTGTATTAGATTTTCCAATAACTTGTTTCATTTTTTTTCCCACCCTTCCTTACTAGCAGCAGTACAATGCTATCTTCATATTCAAGGTATACATACGTGTCTCTGTTATTATTATTATTTTTTTAATAAAAATTATGTATCAGGATTTCTCTAGTTTTTTTTTTTTTGTTTTTTGTTTTTTTTTGGAAATTGTTTGTGGAAGTGCATCAAACTGTTGCTCTGGAAAGTGAGAAACGAGAAAAACTTATGCATACAATATTTGCACGTTATTATCAACGACTAGCCGGAAAAAGCTTTAATCCTGGCAAATAGAATTGGAACTTGGTTGAGCATTCAACAAATAAATGAGATCATTTACATGAACACGAAAGCAACGCAATTAAGATCACGTAGAAGATAGAGACGTTATGTATATGAAAACACAATTTGGACTCTTGACTCTTCGCATTTTAACAGAAATCTATAATTCAGTAATCTGAGTGCTTTTTTTACTTATAATTTGCCTATTAATTTATAGCATTTGTGGAAATTCTTAAATGAGGAATATGCAAGAATTTGCAGTGGCCTTTTTCCTTGAGAAAAAACTCTTCTGGGATTTGATTGAATTTCAAGCTTATTAGTCCAAAAAATTGATGATTTATCCATCCTGCACCATTAACTGTTTACCCTGCAGCTTGATGTGTAAATTTACGGGGAATCATGTTGTGGCCAAGATTAACATGTTCAAAACTAGTCCCTGTTGTTTTATCAAAAAAAAAAAAAAAAACCTTGTCCCTGTTGCATAATCTTGCATTAATTTATTTTCAAAAAATAAATCTTGCACTAATAAGTGCTTTTTTATGTGTCTATAACTAAAATTTCACATAATACAAATAGATTGAAATTCTTTTATATGGAAACTGGGATCTGTTTTTATTAACCGGATAACATAAGGCGTAAAAATTGTTTATGCTAATGCTATCCTGAAAGTTTCCTACTCACCTATCATTTGATATGCACAAGGCAAATTAATCCCTTTTAACCCCACAAGAACAGCACACAAATTAGAGGAAACAATGTTTCTATAAATAGAATGAAGGACCACTAAGAGAGCATTCATTACATGATGCTTAGCCATTCTATCAATTTATTAGGGCAGTTCCACCTAAAAAGTTCCTTCTTTCATCATATTCTATAGAAAGCAAAAACCTCAGGAGTATTATCCCATGCGTGTAAGATTCAGTAAAGCCATTGGTGGGCCCAATATAACCAAAGAGAAGGAACATATAAGAAATGACGCATAAATATTTTTTTTAGTTTCAATAAGAGCATCTCTCAAGAACTCTTTAAATTTTAGTTAAATGGCTATAAAGTTATTTTAACTAACAATTTTGTAGTGAAACACTCTAATCATACTCTCTATGTTAGCTAAATATAGATTATTTTAATATCTATTAAATTAACAAAAAAATCTTTACGTTTATTACGGTTGAAAGAATAAAATAATATAAAAATTAAATTGTTAGCCTCTCCATAAATTTAGCTAGTGTGAAAGGCGTTCTTCAAAATGGCTAACAATTTAGCTAATGGTTATAGTGTTGAAAAGTAAAAAAAAAAAAAAAAAAGGCTAAATCATTAGCAATTTTAACTGAAAACATGAAATGTCTAACATGGTTGGAGTTCCTCACACATATAGTATCCCTTCAGAAAAAAAACAACAACAATTACACACTAAGGACATGTTTGGTAGCTTGTATTGTATTGTATTGTATTGTATACGGTGTATTGCATTGTGTTGTATTGTCATAAGACAATACATTATTTGGTATCATGACGTATTGTATAACGGGTCAAAATGTAAAATCTTGACAATTTTGGAGTTAAAATGTAAAATTTAACAAATTTTAGGGTCAAAAATAATTTTTCAAAAGTTTTAGGGTCCAAATGAAATTTTATAAAAATTTTAGGCTCAAAGTGTAATTTTATAAAAGTTTTAGGATTGAAACATAATTTTGTAAAAGTTTTAGGGTCAAAATGTATTTTTTAATAAATATTAAATTTGCATTGTTCTTCGTAAATTTTTCAATGACCCCATGTCGGTCGACCTCGACTTCTAGTTGTGCCTAATCCCGACATAAATTATTGATCTATTATAAAATAATAAAATAAAATACGTCAAAAATGAACCGTATTATTAAATATAGACCGTATTAATTTATTATCCGTATAAATTTATATAATACGACGATTATACTAAATATTATATTATTATATTATTATTTAAGACGGTACTCTAATAACAAATATGCCCTAAAAGATTTCGTGTCTTTGTCCAAAGATAACTATGGAAGGTTTTAAAAAGGCACGAAGAGATTTTGTCCCATTTATCTGTCTTCTTAATTTGTCCTCGCTTTTCAAGTATATCACGTTATGTATTTTCCAAAATCGTTTCACTCGTCTCTATGACACAATGTGTTTACAAAGATTTTTTATTTTTTATTTTTTAAATATGACGGGCATCTTTTTATTAGTGACCAGGGTGATATGTAATAACAAAAATCAAGTTACAAGTTCAACTCCAGTTATAACTCAAATTTAACCCAAAAATTATGGGCTTGTTCTTTTAGAGTTTAACTTGAGTATAATTCTTGAGTTGAATTTGAGTTATAACTTGAGTTGAACTTGTAACTTGAATTTGTGTTTAGTTGTGTACATTTGAGTTATGGTTTGAGATGAGAATCTTTTTGAGTTTGTGTTTGAGTAAGTCAAAACTTGAATTTATATTTAGATAGTATTTTAATAAAAACTCAATGTTGATGAAAAATTTTAATATGGTATATGGGTCGGGTTTTATTCGTTTTTTCGTTGTCAACACATAGAAAAAAAAATCATCTCAATCAGAATTAAAATGAAAAAGTTATAGCATTTTTAAGAATAGAAAAAATATTGTTCATTAATTTGAGTTTGAGTTTCTGAACTCGAGTTGAAAGGGAAACTTGAACTCGAGTTTTAGTCCTAAACTCGAGTTTAAACTTAAAAGAATATGAACTCGAATAAAGTTGTAACTCAAGTTGCATTTTTTTGAGTTTTTCACTCAAAAAAACAAACCCTTTAGTTTTTTTCCGTGAAGTACAACTGTACAAGTCTAAAATTTAGGGTTGTTCTTTTGAAGTATAACTTGAGTGTAGTTTTTAAGTTGAATTTGAGTTATAACTTGAGTTGAAGTTAGAACTTGAATAAAGTTGAGTAAAATTAAATAAAGTTAAAACTTAAAAGAACGTGAACTTGAATAAAGTTGAAACTTGAGTTGTCTTTTTTTGAGTTTTTTGGACAAAAGAACATGCCATTTTGTTCACGTTGAAAGAAGAGGGACATGAGGATTTTATTATTAATAATTCTTTTTTTTATTATTTTTTTTTAATAACAGGTAGCTTGGTCTTTTTGCTGTGAAGGTATGAGTTCAAAATGCTAATCTTTGCACTGTGCTCACGTAGAGACAATGAGGACACGAGAATTTTATTCCAAATATATGTGTGTATATATGAGTGTGTGCTCTATCTCTTTATTTTTATTTTTATTTATTTATTTATTTTTTATTTTTTGTTTTTGCTCCTGTTAGATCACTACAAAATGAGGTTTTTGCTACGTTATCTTTGGTCCAGCAAACATCGGTGTGTAATTGAGTTGGTCCCCATAGACCCATTACATCATAATAACTGTCATGTGCAATATCAAAAAGGTTGCATGCGGTTATATCATGTAAATCTTGACGAATCCAGAAAGTTTAAAGGGAGGAAATGAAAAAACTTCAATGACAAAAATTAATGTTGGCTTCCCACGGGCATTATAAATGAAAAAGTGGGAATGGAAAAGTAAAAAATAATGCTGAAACCGGCTTATTGTACTCATGACTGCTAAAAAGGTTAGTCATATATGGCACGCTCTCAAACAATCTATAATTCTCTCAAAGAGGCAGTTTATAGTATTCAAATCCACGCATCATATAAGATATCATTGGTTCAAAGTGCTGAAGAGGAGGCTTATGTATCTTTTTCCCTGTTCAAATGAGAGGCTTATAAATTGTGCTACTGTTATTTTGGATTTTCATGATATTATATGTAATAGAAAAATATAAGAATAACATATTTGACATGATTTCTGCTCGAATGCATAATACTACATTAAATTTTATTTACTATGCGTCATAATTATTAAACACTAGAAAAAGGGGTCCGCGTCTCTCCCTCTTATCTCCCTCTCTCTCGAAACCTTGTGTCTTATTCTTGTGGAGGCTCCGTCTCCATTGGGCCGGAGAACCACAAGCTAGCCAGGCTTCTTGGAGGTCTCACGGCGGTCTCCCTGATGATGACGGATCTATCAAGCGTTGGTCATGGTGTTTTGTCTACTTGGATGGGAAGTGAGGTCGTCATTTGCAGGGCTATTTGTCCGTTGGTGTCACTTCTTTAGAGGCTTAGCCCCAATGTTGATGGCGATGTTGTGGGGGGTTTTGAATTTGTTAGCTTTGGAAACAATTTCGGATGTAGAAGCGTGTATCTAGCAGATCGTGTATAACAAAATTTTTTATAAAATTCTTGAGATACTCTATAGAATATATTAATTTATACATGAATAAATTAATCTAATCAATTTATTAATTTACCTAGCGAACGATTAGGTCAATAACTTGAGTTTTTTGACCACGAACAATTCTCGCTCTAAACTTGTTTGGAATACCTACATTTTCTTCGTTAATTCCTTGAATCTACGAAGATGTGTGTGTGGGCACACCTGAAACAAAATATGATTAGCACTCAAAACACTCAAGTCTTCCACGAACACCAACACATGCATGGCGTGGAACTAGGATGAAGAACTTTTCTTCTCTTTTCTCACTCTATAAAACCGGCCACTATAGCTAGGGAGAGCAAAAATTGTGTTCTCTAATTTTCTGCGATCTTTTAATTATTTAGTAGCTATTAGACTCGTAGAGGAAATCTAATCTTTATCTCCAAGATAAAGCTTGATAATTGTCTCTCACTTTTAATTTATTTTTAGAACAAAATCCTTTTCTCTCTCTACCTCAATGGGCCGGCCACCAAATGAACCTTATCCCCTGTGGTTGGCATTTTCAACAATTATGGGAAGGAGAAAAAATCTTTTTTTTATCACGCAGTCTAATTTTGACTCAAACTCAAATTCTAATTAAAGTCAAACTTTAATTAATTTAAATTCTAACAGGATAACTTATCAAATAAGTCAATTAGATAACTTAGAGAGCAAGCAATAGAAACCCAAAGGGATTCATACAGTGCCGGGCATTTACACATGAGGACCCCTCCACATGTGTGTTCTAAAATTCAAATTAAATAGTCACATTATTTAATGTCTAATTAATTCTCAATTAATTGTTCTTGAATATTTTATTTAGAAGTTCGTAATTCTAAAATTTTCATTTTGACCTTAGTGTCTTGTAGAATTACAAGAACGACGCAGAGACTCATGGACCTATAATTCGAGCTCCAATACAATTAATAATTAATTAAGCTCTTTTATTAATTAATTCTATTAATTTCAAAGTCACTCAGCTATAAACTTGGAATTGCACTCTCATAATTACAGATATAATTTACTTCCAAACTATGAAGTGTCCATTTCATATAGTGATTACATATAGATCAATCCTTTGTAAATAATTCATAATTAGAGCTAGGTGAAATCTGTTAACCTCTCTAATTGCATCTTTATCCTTAGTACTATTGATTCTCTAATGGATAGTGATTCAAAAAACAAATTCATAAATCAGAGCACCTACTAATCGAAGCATTGAATCAACCCTCAAGAGAATTATTCATCTACTTCTTTCTCAAGAAGAAATGGATTCCATCTTGTATATTAACATTCTCGGCTATGTACTTCATCATTTTTCTAGGATACAAGGAATAGGATTCAACAGCTCTGAATCCGTACCGAGTAAATCAAAAGACATAAATCCATAAATAAGAGCCTGCTAATAACTTAGAATTAAGATCATTCTATATATGACCATTGGTAGACTCAATTTAAATTTCTATACTTAACGAAAATTATTAGAATTTCAAATTGTGTTTGTGTCTCGGTTCCACATAATCTCATTATGCGTAATACACTCATCCAATATCTCTTCATATTAACAATGTGGACAACACCATTCCTTTCTTAACAGGAATTACATGTATTAGTAATGTTGTAATTAAAGATTCTGAAACTTCAATTAAATTCATTACGAACACGCTTTGATTACCATCTTTAAATATTATCCTCTCATACATAACTCTTATATACAATATTTAAGGTTACATAAATAATCGCGTAATTCTCAACGATATGCATAAAATATTCAATAATATCACATAAAATAATGAATAAACTCTTTTATTAAATAAATAATAAATATCATATTACATCTTATGCTTTTAGGACACAATTCCCAACAGTAACCTCACTGGGAGTCTCCACGATGATGATGGTGGCGTGGTTGTGCGACAACATGGCTGAGTCCATATTTGTGGTTCTCGTGAGTCTGTGGTGTCGGGGTTTTGTCGATGTGGTGCACTGCCAAATTTGTAAAGGGCTCGCTTGGCTTGTGGTTGTATTGGCAGTGCATGCACCTGAATTGTCTTTGCTCCTTCACTGTCATTTTGGCCCCCTATTATCTTGGAGACATTATGAAGTGGGTAGCCCAGAATGCTAATATACAAGATGAAATCCATTCCTTCTTAAATAAAAAAGTAGATGACTTATTAAAGTCGATTAGGACTAAAAAATCACCTCATAAAGAAGTAATGGACCATAATGTCACCTTTTTAGGTTATTATGCTGTTACTTTTTGGACGAAATCTAACAGAAATGACTACTTTACACCATTTTAAATAGTTTAGGGTTCATTTCGTTAAAAAAAAAAATTTGAGGACCAAACTGTCAATTTTAAAGAGTTTGAGAATCATTCGTGTAATTTACCATAATAATAATAATAATAATAATAATAATACCAAATAAAAGGTACTACCTCTGATTCCTGTGCAACTTATAATTCATGTCTACTTTCCAACATAATGTAATTGTTAGATTGTTGGTAACCGAATCGAATTCGGATGTGGAAGCGTGACGGGAGGGCTGATAAAGTATAACAAAAATTTTTATAAAACTTTTGAGATACTCTATAAATTATATTAATTTATGCACGAATAAATTAATCACATTAATTTATATATCAAGAACTCAATTAGAAAAAATACCCGGGGGCGTTAACCTCTCTAATTATATCTTCATCCTTGAGTACCATTGATTCTCTAATGGATAGTGATTCATAAAACACATTCATGAACTAGAGCGCTCTTACTAATCCAAGTACCGAATCAACA
>NW_010358785.1:0-3477 GCF_000414095.1 Morus notabilis | reverse complement strand
AGACAGTGGCACTTACAAAAGAGTGTGGGCTGATTTCTCAAAGCACTTTACCACCTAAATTGAAGGACCCAGGGAGTTTCACAATCCCATGTTCGATTGGCAACACTTATTTTGGTAAAGCCTTGTGTGATTTAGGTGCAAGCATAAATTAACATTATCCTCTCGTATATAACACTTATATACAATGTTTAAGGTTACATAAATAATCACGGAATTTTCATTTGATATTTATAAAATATTCATAAATATATGCACACAAAATGATAAATAAACTCTTTTATTAATTAAATAATAAATATCCTATTACATCTCATGCTTTTAGGACATTATTCCCAACACAGATATCCATATATAATTTGTTGAAGTGCAAGCAAATCCCTAGTTTTCTTTTCTTCAAAAGTATCTCTTCCTACAGTGTGTTTTCTTTTCTTCAAAAGTATCTCTTCCTACAGTGTGTTTTCTTTTCTTCAAAAGTATCTCTTCCTACAGTGTGTTTTCTTTTCTTCAAAAGTATCTCTTCCTACAGTGTGTTTTCTTTTCTTCAAAAGTATCTCTTCCTACAGTGTGTTTTCTTTTCTTCAAAAGTATCTCTTCCTACAGTGTGTTTTCTTTTGGCTGGAATATAATCTTTGTGGAAATAAATGTTAGCACGAGAGTCATTTTCATTGATGGCACAACAGGCCTTAGCTAATAATCTATAGGATTATGAAGTATGACTGGCTAAAATCAGTCCTCTACAAACCATGGCCTATATATTACGGTCACTTGTCAAAGGCTGAAATGTTTTTGTAGGAGTAGGACAATCCACCTCAGCTAAACTCCTTTTTTTTTTTTTTTGGGTGGAATCCTATTATCACTATCTAGTACAAAAACCCGAACTAATAAGAATGCATGACAAACATATTAGAGTATGGAACTTTTCTTTTACAAACACTTGCCATCAATTATCATGCATGCCTTAGGAACATAATCCATACGTTCCTAAAACAATATATAATGTTTTGAGAAGATCCAAAATAACTCTTTCTACAAAATCATTTTCATTCTAATAACTTTTTATAACTTTTTTAACCCTTAATTAGTCACATTTCAATAGAGTATTAATTTGACGGCCCATCAAAAGTTACTCAGAAGTCGGTATGTGTTCATTGTAGGACTAGAATTAGTGACAACTAATTATTATTTTTTTGAGGAAACCCGTTTATTAAATCATTTGAAAAACACAATAATCAAAATACAACATGCATCCCACTAATGATATAATATACATCCAATTTGTTGTCTTATTTTATTGCATAATCGTTATAGCTGTTGACATCACATAAAGATGGCGTTGCGGCAGTTTGAAGTGGACGAATTAGGACTGCAAGATATTGGAGAACAAGAGCAGGCTGCCAAGAGCGCTAGCCGATTAAATTCAATCAAATTTTTATCACAAACATATAAACATGATTTTGAATTCGTATTTTGTTGATAATTTTTAAGACATATTAAACTATTTATAGTTAAATATGGTCATATAGTGTCAACGTAACACATTCAAAATTATTAGTTATTTGGGTTAAATTTCTTGACTAAGCAGGTGAACACAAAAGAATGAGTCATTATTTAATTTTCAGTGCATCCAAGCTTTCTGAACTTATTATTAATCACTAGTTGAACCCCTAAACTTTTAATTTGAATTTAGAAACCAAAATTTGACGATCCTTGACAATGTAGTCCACTAAATAAGGAACGTCAATTAATGAAAATAATTGGGTTACAAAATGCCAAAATTGAAATATTTACTGTCCAACTTGTCAACCAACAAAAAGTTGGCATGCAATTGTGTAAAATCTTGGAGCATTTTCATCCATTAATTGGCGTCAATAAGCTATTAGATTATAAGTTCAATATATTTTTAAATTTAAGGCCACATTTACAAAAAAAAAAAAAAATGAAAATTCAGGTCCTAATTGCCAAACACCATGATCAGTTCAAAAGTGCACAAGTGCAATCAACTCTTAATCTTGTAATTACTTGGATTAACACAAAATTGTGCATGCAACTTATACACTAAACTTAAGGAAATGCATTTTTACATTGTCATGTTTAATTGTTATTCTCGACCAATAATGTAAGGAATCTCAATTTTTATCATATGTGAGTGATTATATTCTTTTATAAGCAGGTGTTTATACAATTATAAGGTTAATTAATTTTGAAAGATTGCATCCGCAATTGAAAATAAACTAATCGCCCTTAAGTTGATATTGAAAAGTTGGGATAAAAAATTAAAATTCTAACCTTACTTTTAATCGTCCTTAAATTATTAAGTATATGCAATGATCGACAACAAATCTAAAAAAGGATTAAAAATCTAAAAGATTTTGGATGCTGATTGGTAATGGTTTTGAATCATTTTTAAGTTCATTTTTTTAAAACCATGATAGGCGTAATATCTAGTAAATATATATGTTAGGAATTTTATTTTTAAGTATATTTTTTTTTTGGCAACCTTGTATCAAACTTATGTAATTATTTGTTATTGATTTTAATCCGAATTTGTTTTACAAATAAACTTGTCATGTAAAGTTTAAATTATGTGTGTTTATCTTTTAATTATTCTACTTTGATACTTAGAGATTTTGCGCAGATATATTGGGGAATAAGTTTAAATTTTAAATCTTATAATTATCTCGTAATTCATGTAATTATCTCCAAGTCCGATATTGTGGAATTAATCCTTATGCTTAAATGTGTCTAGATTCATTAATATAGGATTATTCTACTCGTTGAGAAAGTTTTCTAGTAATTATTTGCAGAATTTTGTAGATCTGATTCACATCTAGTTTGACTTTGAATCACGTTTGAGTTTGAATTTGAATTTGAATCACACTACGGAGGTTTAAGGTCCTATACGAACGATAGTTTTTTAAAATACCTGAAATTTCGGGAAGAGATAAATCTTAAGATTTTAAGCGGTTGAAATTCAAATTTGAGCGCAGATATGAACCTAGATATGCACTTGGATATGAACCTGGATCAAGTGCATAGATTTTAGACCTTTCTTATATATAAGATTTTCATTATTTAAGGAGATGACTTTGTGATCACTTTTGATTTTTAGAGCTTAATAGATAGAAAAATCAAAGCATTCACTTAGACTTATTCATTTAGCTCTCACACCATATTGTCTTAAGACTTTTAGATAATCTAAAGTAGATCTGAGGAGGAGTCGAAAAAGGATTGCGGCCGGAGTATGTCAATTTGACCGAAGGCAAGCATTGAGCTTGGAGTAAGACGAGGAGTCTAAAGACGAGTCGAGTGAAGAGGAGTCATTATGAATTTAGTGTTAATATAGATTCTAGACTTTTTTGTAATTCCAACTGCGTGTAACTGTAATTCAGTGATTAGTTAATCCTCTTTTGTTCTGGTGTAATTAGCACATGTAATTTTTTTCCTGAGGGGTTTGCGGCCACGTTAAATAATCATATC
>NW_010358784.1:53366-59163 GCF_000414095.1 Morus notabilis | reverse complement strand
AACAAAAAACTTTCAGGTATGAAACGACATGTCTTTTTTTTTATATGACAAGAAATCACGTCGTTTTCCAGAAAACCACAAAGTGTCACCTACAAAATAACATGTCTTTTTCACAAAAAAACCCACAAAATGACATTGTGTTTTGACAAAAAATTTCACAAAAAAAGGACATGTCATTTTTTGATGAATATTCTATTTTTTGTGATTTTCTATATTTTTTACGTTTGAAAAATAAAATAAAATATAATAAAAATGGCTCCATAAAATTTTAAGGACACGATCATTGTGCTTCAAAAAAGAGACAAAATGAGAAAAAAAAACATTCACAAACAAAATGACATGTCGTTTTGACAAAAAGGGGAAAATTTTCACAAACAAAATGACATATTGTTATTAGATGCATCAAAACGACATGTTTTTTCATGGTAAAAAAAATCCACAAACGACATGTCATTTTGTGAAAAGACAAGAATCTTTCGTCACCAAAATGACATGTCATTTTTTACCGATGTCTCAAAACAACGTCGTTTTGTCAAAAATAACTCAAAACTTTCAGGCACGAAATGACATGTCTTTTTTTTATATAACGAGAAATGACGTCGATTTTAAGATGTTAAAAACTAAAGTCGATTTTAAAAATGACATGTCATTTTTTACCGATGTCTCGAAACGACATGTTGAAATCAAATTGCTAAGTTAATTCTATGCATGTTTTAAGAAGAAAACTAAAGTCGATTTTAAGATGTTAAAAACTAATAATAATCTGACTGTAAGAAAATGAACAACAAAGATAAAAGTAATTAATAACAAAATGTGCAAATAAAATTGGCCAAAGTTACTGTGCGTGGCTCACATTTGCTAAACTGTCTCCTATCAATGCTGCGCGATGCTGCAGCAACGGACGGCCACGAATACTTCCTATTAACCAGATTTACTAAACCAGGGATTTTCCAATCCTCTGTCTACTGATCTTAAAGCTAAATCCCACAAATCCCTTTGCAAATCTAGACTCTAAAATCCGAGAATGAAGCTCTAAATCATATGGTTATGCAAGACACAATATATTCCTATATCATGTGAATCAAAAATCTAAAACAAGATTTAAGAACAAACAGAGCAATGAGAGTAAGAAAAACTAAGGTGAAGAGAGGAGAATCAGAATCCCCCTTTTCCAAGGTTTCTTCTAAATGCTTCCTTCATCCACAATGGGTCTTCCTTTACGTTCAACACCATGTGACGTTTCCTTCTTCTTCTTTCCAGTACTGGAGCTGGTACTTGATCAGAGAAATGGAGGTGGTTTCCTTTTCCAAGTTCAGCCGCCTCTACGTTACAAAATATGACCAAGGACACCTTCTTTCTTCTTAGCTGTAGGTACTTATTGTACCCTAATTCCACGTGGCAGCACATGAGAAAGCCTCCAATGAGTGGCTCAATCAGCACCCTTCACGGACAAAATCAGCCCATTAACCAGCACAGGTCCAGCTGTCAGCAAAACACACGTCTGGCCCAGCTCGTCTTGCTGCAGCAATGCTGACTAGGATTCCTTCATACTCCAGAATCGAAAAGCTGCTCAAAGCTCCGAACGACCACGTTTTCTTAAAGCTGAGATTATAGCACAAAGCGCACCTGAATTAGCTCTTTTTAAACGCTAATCACGAGAGAGAGAATTTATGAATCACAAATAACTAAAAACAATTAACAAGACAAAATAAAGGAGAAAACTAATACTAATTACCCTCTAGGTAATAATTTAAGCCTGGGAAATGCTCAATTAACTCTATTTTCATAGAGTTATCACACCCCCAAACATAAACCATTACTCGTCCTCGAGTAATGACGCAAAATAAAACACAATAAAACACAAGAGGACAACTGCAAGACTCTACTACCCTTCTAAAAATCTGGTTTCTGCTGTGAATGTAGTCAACCCTCAGCCCTCAAGTTGCTTTTCCATCCTAAACCTTTGTTCAATATCAACACTCATGACTCTCTAATTCAATTCATCTTAGACCTTTCCCCAGAAATTTATCCTCCCCTAAGTGTGCGTGTAGAAATTGTGACTAGCAACTCTTGAATCACCTAGGTCCTAATAAACTGAGGTCATAGCACCTAGATAGCGGTTTCATAGGCTGGCTCATCAAATCCCTCTCCGCTTTGCAAAGTTACCAATTACTTAAGATTCACCAGAAAATGGGTAGTTTAGGGAGAGGGTTTATCTTTTTATTCTAATTATTTCTTTTTTCGAAAACTCTTCACATAACACCTATCTTTTGACGCGAATGCCAACATTGGTGATGAAGGCACCCGGTTACTCAACAAGGTTATGCTTCAGAGCTGCCATAGCATAACTCATGATTTAAACTACCTTTTTACGCAAAAGTACACATGGGGCACATGTTACTCCTGGTTACTCAGCAGCTCAAAATAGAGGAGTGTTTCAACTTAAATTCTGCTTTTAACTCGTATTTATTCTCTTTTTTTTTAACTCCCCCAAACTGAATTCTTTCTACCCAATCCTAGCTCCTCCAAACTGCTTGGCTTCCTAAATATTGCCTCAAGGGATTCTTTAAGCCAGTTCTAAAATCTTAAGCCTCCCAAAGTTCAAAATTTCCTAAGTTCTTCTCAAATTACTATCCACAGTTCAAAGTGTTATAAATGGGGAATGAATCTTTCCTGGAAATTAGTCCACAATAAACATCCCTATTGAGTCATTCATGTCAATAAATCCTAAAATTTTCAGGATGTTCAAACAACTACATCATCATTAAGCATCCTTAGGTTAACCACTAAACCAACAAAACCAGAGAACACTAAACTAAAAAAAATACAAGTTCTAAAAAGTAACAACAAACATCCAACACAAAAAGAAACAAAAACAAATAAAAATAAAAACACTGACACAAAATCCTGAAAATAGAAAACACCCCCCCAAACTTAGAGGGGGGCAGTGTCCTCACTGTACAAAACACAAAAATAACCCACTATAAAAAAGAGATTATATAAAAAAAAATTGTAGAGTGTAAGTAAAAGAAAACTCCCTCAAGTGTGCGTCATGTGCTCCACTTCCAATTTAGTGGGTTACGCAGTGAGCGTCGCCTTGGTGGTGGTTCAGTGGCCGCCGCTTTACCCTTGTTCTTTCCGCGAGATGATGAAGGGGCTGCTACATCAGGTGCTGTAGCAATTGGTGGTTCACCCTGCTGAGCACCATCAGTGGTGTCATTATCAGCTTCGGGGGCTGACTCTTCGGCGTTATCATCAAAGGCCTGGGGACGCAGGAGCAACTCCTCTGGGAATGCGGGGAAAGTGGCCATAGGCTTAGAAAAGTTTCGCTGAAGGGATTTTTTTATGGCCATGTCCCTATCCCGAGAATAGGCCCAGAACTGGCGAAGCTGCCCTTGTTGATGTTGCAGCAGTTCAAACATTTCAAACTGCTGTACTTCAAAGAGGCTCATCCTCTTCTCTAGCCACTCCTGACTTTGAGTGGCAGAAGCAGATTCGGTGTGACTGGTAGACGGCCTGGTTGGTTCTCTTTTTTCTGACTTCTCACTCCGCCCTGAAGAAATGCGAGTAATTGCCACCAAATTAATCGCGCCAGTATTCCGTAAACGTGGCTCACTTGCCTCCCATGTAACGTGGGCTTGGATGCACAATTCTGAGATGAGAGATGGAAAGTACAGCCCGCCCTTTCCCTTCTCTGCACAAGCTCGGATCTGGTCGATGATCAATCACCCCACATTGATGGGCTTGCCTACAAGGATGGCATAAAGTAGGATGGCCCGATTTCTGGATATGGTCTTCCCGTGTGTGGATAACAACAAACGGGAAGCCAAAAAATGGTACCACACTTTGGCAGCAGGCTGGAGTTCATGCCTATTGCATGTGTAGTAGCCCTTGGTGGATAACAACCACTGAGCCCTAGGGATAGCAATGGTTTGCAAGACTTCCTCGAGCTGCTCCTCTGTGGTATCGGTAATCAATTCGACAAACTCATCGTCTTGGTTTTGTATACCAAGAACACCGTTGATGTGGTTAGAGGTAAATGTGATATCGATCTCCCGTACAAAGACCGTATTTTGCCCCTGGTTTTGTAGGTTGGCATAAAATTCTTTTACCAGGGGCACAATGGGGTCAATTGGGTGGCGACAAAAAATCTGCCAACACCTCAGAATAATCACATCAGAAATAAATGCCGGCTGGCCTAAGGTAGGGCTATCATGCAGTAAAAAACCCTTTTCTTTTACTAAATTGCGAGTCCGGATGTTTTCTACGTACCTCTTTTCCACCTCATCATCAACGAATTTGTGAATTGCTGAGACTTGCCTGGTCGAGGGAGAAGGATCTGTGGCCGCCATTTTGTCCATGGCTGGATCCTGTCGATTTGAGGAGAAAGGCCACTTGGCAAAGCTCTTCTTGCCCATGGCGAAGGTGATTTCAGGAGTGGAGGAATTTCTTGGTCTAGGTGGTTGGAGAGATCGGCGGCAGCTCTGGGTAGAGAATGAGGAGGATAAAGAGGCTAGGGTAGGAGAAATAGAGAAGGGGGTTTTCTGAAAGGTGGGTTCAAATGGGGTTTTAATTTGGGTGATTTGAATTTAAGCCCAAAACGACGTCGTTTAAATGGCTGACATTCTCCTCTAACAACTGCCAAAACGATGACGTCCCATTTAAACCCCTTAGATCCTACATCGACTTCTTGTGAGGGGGCGCAATGCCACGTGATGCTGCACGATGCTGCAGCAAAATATTGCTCCCATTTTCAGGCCTGCTCCATTCGCCTCTCAATTGCTGCAGCAATACACAACAACTTGATTCTTGTTGTGTAGCACCGGTACGGCCCCGAGGCGGTCCTGGTACGGCCCTGGGGCAGCCCCGGGACAGCCCCGGTACGGCCCCGGGGCAGCCCGGGAGGGCCCCGGGGTAGCCCCGGGACGGCCCAGGGGCAGCCCCGGGACGGCCCCGGTACGGCGTCGGGACGGCCCCGGGTACGGCCCCGGGGCAGCCCCGGGTTGCCTCCCAATAGCGCTTGTTTTTACGTCTTCAGCTTGACGTCTTCCCCTTTTTAGTCATCGCTCAATGTGACGGAGGTCTTGGAACGTTCCATTGGTCCTCCCCAATAATGCTTGACTCGTTGTCCGTTTACCAAGAACTTTCTCCCGGATTTCTCCTCTTGTAATTCCACAGCTCCATGTGGAAAAACCGTGGCTACTGTGAATGGTCCTGACCATCTGGATTTGAGTTTACCTGGGAATAATTTCAACCTCAAATTATATAGCAGCACCTGTTGTCCTGGTTCAAATTCCCTCAGTTTGATCCTCTTGTCGTGCCATCTTTTAGTCTTTTTATTGTACAACTTTGCGTTCTCATACGAGAACATCTGCATCTCTTCCAACTCATCTAATTGCAGCAACCTTGCTTGCCCAGCAGCTTGTAGATCCATGTTGAGCTTCTTTGTTGCCCAATAAGCCTTGTGCTCCAATTCTAATGGCAAATGGCATGCCTTGCCAAAAACAAGACGGTAGCGGGACATTCCCAAAGGTGTCTTGAAGGCTGTCCGGTAGGCCCATAGTGCATCATCTAATCGCAATGACCAATCCTTTCGGTTTGGGTTCACGACCTTCTCTAAGATTCCCTTGATTTCCCTGTTAGAAATCTCTGCTTGACCGCTTGTCTGGGGGTGATATGCTGTGGCAACCTTATGCTTAACACCGTATTTGGCGAGCACCCCCTCAAATTGTCTGCTCACAAAATGAGTCCCCTCGTCACTTATCATGGCTCGTGGAGTCCCAAAACGAGTGAAAAT
>NW_010358784.1:51595-53350 GCF_000414095.1 Morus notabilis | reverse complement strand
GATCACCACCTTTGAGTCATTGGTGGGGCATGCCGATGCCTCAACCCATTTTGATACATAATCAACTGCTACCAATATGTATAGGTTGCCATATAAGGGTGGGAAAGGCCCCATAAAATCAATGCCCCATACATCAAACAACTCAACTTCCAAGATATTAGTCAAGGGAATTTTATGACGTTGTGAGATGTTTCCCACACGTTGACACCGATCACACATCTTGACAAATTCATAAGCATCTTTAAAGAGTGTAGGCAAAAAATAACCGGATTGTAATACCTTGGCAGCAGTTCTTGAACCCCCAAAATGACCTCTATATGGTGAAGCATGGCAATGATGCAAAATACTCAATGTCTCCTCTTGGGGAACACATCGCCTCCAAATTTGGTCCGCACCTTGTTTATACAGAAAAGGCTCCCCCCAATAGTAAGATTTCATATCATGAAAGAATCGCTTCATCTGCTGTCGGCTCATTTCTGGAGGTGCCTTGCCACTTGCCAAATAATTTGCTAAATCTGCATACCATGGCAGAGAAGCTTGCTGCACTACAAGGAGCTGCTCATCGGGAAATTTCTCATGAATAGGAATATGTTACTCAGCCCCATTTCCTTGCTCGAGTCTAGAGAGATGGTCTGGCACTTGATTTTCGGTTCCCTTCCTATCTTTGATTTCAAGATCAAATTCCTGAAGTAACAAGATCCACTGAATCAACCTTGGTTTGGCATCTTTCTTTGAGATGAGGTATTTTATGGCTGAGTGGTCCGTATATACCATCACCGTCATCCCCACAAGATAAGATCAAAACTTGTCAAAAGCAAATACCACAGCCAATAGTTCTTTTTCTGTCGTGGTATAATTCAATTGGGCATCAATAAGTGTTCTGCTAGCATAATAAATAGAATGAAAAAGCTTCCTTTTTCTCTGGCCGAGCACTGCCCCCACTGCGTGATCACTGGCGTCGCACATTAGCTCAAATGGAAGTGCCCAATCCGGTGTAACAATCACAGGAGTTGTCACAAGTGCTCTCTTTAAGTCAAAAAATGCACGTTGACAATCTTCATTAAAGTTGAATAATTTGTTTTGCTCCAAAAGAAGACACAACGGCTTGGAGGCTTTGGAGAAATCCTTTATGAATCGCCTATAAAACCCGGCATGCCCTAAAAAACTCCTTATTCCCTTGACCGACGTAGGAGGAGGTAGTTTCTCAATGACTTCGATTTTTGCTCTATCCACTTCAATGCCTCTTTGGGAAACTTTATGGCCTAAGACTATTCCCTCTGTGACCATAAAATGGCATTTTTCCCAATTGAGGACCAAGTTAGTTTCTTCACATCTCTGAAGCACCTTAGCTAAATTTTTCAAGCAATCACCAAAAGAGTCGCCAAAGATGGAAAAATCATCCATAAACACTTCCAAAGTCTTCTCTACCATGTCAATGAACAGCGCCATCATGCATCTCTGGAACGTTGCTGGAGCATTACACAAACCAAATGGCATTCTTCGGAAAGCGAACGTTCCATATGGACAAGTGAAGGTTGTTTTATCTTGGTCCTCTGGTGCGATAGCAATCTAATTATAGCCTGAGTAACCATCCAAGAAACAATAAAACTCATTTCCAGCGAGTCTGTCTAGCATTTGATCAATAAACGGCAGCGGGAAATGATCCTTTCTAGTGGCAGCATTGAGCTTTCTATAATCTATGCATACCCTCCAACCAGTCACGGTTCTAGTGGGTATCAATTCATGTTTTCATTG
>NW_010358784.1:47041-51508 GCF_000414095.1 Morus notabilis | reverse complement strand
AGCCATTTGATGATTTCCTTCTTCACCACATCCTTCATGATGGGGTTCAATCTCCGTTGCTGTTCCACTGAATTGCTGCAGCAATCTTCCAGCAGGATTTTATGTATACATAGGGAAGGGCTGATCCCTTTAATATCAGCTATCGACCATCCCATAGCCCTTATATGCTTTCTAAGCACTTCAAGCAGCATGTCCTCCTGTTCCTCATCCAAAGTGGATGATATGATTACTGGCAAAGAATCTTCCTCACCCAAATAAGCATATTTCAAATGAGTTGGTAAAGGCTTCAATTCCAACACCGGTGGTTCTTCAATTGATGGCCTAGGAGGCTTCAAATTTCTCTCAGATAAATCCAGCGACTCAAATGGTCTTCTTTGACAAACAGCCACTTGATCAGTTTCTCCCAGTAATGCGGGTGAATCATCATCAACTTGCTAAACCTCCACTACAGCGTTTGTGACATCCTCCTCCTCTATTTCCTCATAAGCATTCTTATTAAGTTCTTCCAACACAAGAGCATCTAATACACCCACAGCCGAACATTCTTCAACCTCATCTGGGAAGCACATAGCATTGAGAACATCGAATGTGACCTGCTCATCGTCAACTCGCATAGTAAGTTTACCTTTTTGCACATCAATCAATGTCTTTCCAGTGGCTAGAAATGGTCTACCCAAAATAATGGGTACCTCCTTGTCTGCTTCATAATCCAAAACCACAAAATCCACCAGAAAGATGAATTTATCAACACGCACCAGCACATCTTCAATTTTTCCCTCTGGATGAACAAATGATCGATTGGCAAGTTGAAGGGTGACTGTAGTTGGCCTAGCTTCACCAATACCTAGCTGCTTAAAAACAGACACTGGCATCAAATTTATGCTTGCACCCAAATCACACAAGGCTTTACCAAAATAAGTGTTGCCAATCGAACATGGGATTGTGAAACTCCCTGGGTCCTTCAATTTCAGTGGTAAAGTGCTTTGAGAAATCAGCCCACACTCTTTTGTAAGTGCCACTGTCTCGAACTCACCCAAACGCCTCCTTTTGGAAAGAATTTCTTTCATAAATTTTACGTAATTCGGCATTTGCTCAAGAGCTTCAACTAATGGGATATTGATATGAAGTTGTTTCAGCACGTCAAGAAACTTCCCAAACTGCTTGTCCTGTTGTTTCTTCTGAAATCTTTGAGGAAAGGGCGGTGGTGGTCTGTTTTGGAACGTTCCTGCAGCTTCGTGCTACTGTTGCATAATCAAGGGGCAGGTTCTAGTGGTGCTCCCCCTTATAATAGACCAGCTCAACAGTCGGGTTTGCCATAACCAGCTCAACCAATGCGGATTCAAGCGGGTGAAAATCCAAATTCTTTGGAGAATTTCCTTAAGGAGTATATAACGAAGAATGAGGCTAAAATGCAAAGGCATGATGCAACATTGAGAAGCTTGGAGACTCAAATTGGGCAACTTGCAAATGCTTTAACTAATCGCCCCCAGGGCACTCTTCCAAGCAATACGGAAAATCCTAGGCGGGACGGCAAGGAGCATTGCAAAGCCATTTTATTGAGAAGTGGAAAAGCACTGGAGCAGCCACAGGAGAAAAATGAGTTGGATGGAGAGCCCTCTTCGATCCAAAAGGAAGTAAGGCAGGATGGCCACACGAACCCTGTACAAAGTCAAGATGAGGTGTACGCATTGTTGCGGTTGTAGTTACTCACATAACAAGCTGAAGCGGGAATCGAAGGACATTCCTCAAATTGGTGCCCCTCTCCACAGTATATGCAAGAAAGTGTGAGGGCCTGGACAGAATTCACTCCAGTTGAAGTGTTCATAGTTTTGAACATGTTGGTCAAATTCGACACTTGAGCCGAAAGAGCGGTAATTGCATCTACTTCAAGAACTCCCGGTGTCTTCCTTGTGGGTAGTCTCTCGGTTGGCCATTAATAATGATTTGTGGCCATTCTCTCCAGAATCTCATAGCCTTCATTGTAAGATTTTGCCAAAAGAGCACCATTAGCTGCGGCATCCACCATTACTCTCGTTTGTTCATTGAGACCATTGTAAAAAGTCTCCATTTGAATCCAATGGGGAATACCATGTAATGGACACTTTCTGAGTAGCTCCTTAAATCGTTCCCATGCCGCATAAACTGACACTCTATCACCTTGATGAAAAGAGGTAATGTCATTTCTTAACTTGGCGTTCTTTGTCGGAGGGAAATACTTCATAAGAAACTTCTCAGCCATATCATACCATGTACCAATGGAATCAACAGGTAGGCTATTAAACCAAGCTCAAGCTCGATCACTCAAAGAGAAAGGGAAAAGTGTCAGCCTTAAAGTCTCTGGAGGAACCCTCGGTAGCTTGAATATATCGCTAACTTCCATGAATAACCTCAAATGTTGATGAGGATCGTCTGTCGCCATACCGCTGAATTGTCGCACGGTCTGTAGCATTTGAAACATGACCGGTTTAAGTTTAAAGTGTGGGGCCTGGATGTTTGGCCGAACAATCACAGGATTCAGCCCATCAAGAACCGGGACTACAAAATATCTGATAGCTCGATCACGGTCATCAACCACGAATGGTCTCTGGGCTGGTTCAAGAGTGTTAAGTTGCTGCCCCTAATTTAGTAAGATCCCCTAAGCGTCTTCCTCAGCCATTTCATGTATGTGAGCAAATCATCGCTGCTCCCTTCTTCTCCTTCTCACAGTCCTTTCAATTTCTAGGTCAAGAAGGAATAACTCAGGTTCTTGCATGCAAGATGTTCCAAAGACCTGCCAACAATCAGAAACTCTGATGAAAATGAACAAAAATACTTGAAAAGTAAATTACTTTAACAATAAGATTCAAATAAGACAATCCCCAGCAACGGCGCCAAAAACTTGTTGCCTAAAATTGTGAATCTAGAATCTCGCAAGTGCACGAGTCAACAAGTAGTAAAATGATGAATAATCAAGTATCATCCCACAGGGATTGTGTTTTTTTGAAATCAAATTGCTAAGTTAATTTCTATTCAAGTTTTAAGAAGAAAACTAAAGTCGATTTTAAGATGTTAAAAACTAATAATAATCTGACTGTAAGAAAATGAACAACAAAGATAAAACTAATTAATAACAAAATGTGCAAATAAAATTGGCCAAACTCACTGTGTGTGGCTCACAATTGCTAAAATGTCTCCTATCAATGATGCGCGATGCTGTAGCAATGGACGACAACGAATACTTCATGTTAACCAGATTTACTAAACCAGGGATTTTCCAATCCTCTGTCTACTGATCTTAAAGCTAAATCCCACAATCCCTTTGTAAATCTAGACTCTAAAATCAGAGAATAAAGCTCTAAATCATATGGTTATGCAAGACACAATATATTCCTATATCATGTCAACCAAAAATCTAAAACAAGATCTAAGAACCTGCACTATTCAAGCTGTGTCCACTCAACTAATCTTCCCAGATGTAATCAAAGCTATACTCCTCTCTTATGATTTCCCAATCACAGTTAAGGCACAAATTCAGCTCACTTGAATAAACAAAGAAATAATCATTAGATCCATTCAACATCAACTAACATTTTAATATTTAACAACTTAATAATCTCAGCCAACAAATCATAATCTCATAGAGTTATATATATATGGATTCGAGTTCAGATTTATAAAGGAACGTAAATATTCTTTAACAAAGTAAAATAGAGTAATGAGAGTAAGAAAAACTAAGGTGAAGAGAGGAGAATCAGAATCCCCCTTTTCCAAGGTTTCTTCTAAACGCTTCCTTCATCAACAATGAACCTTCCTTTACGTTCAACACCCTGTGACGTTTCCTTCTTCTTCTTTCCAGTACTGGAGCTGGTACTTGATCAGAGAAATGGAGGTGGTTTCCTTTTCCAAGTTCAGCCGCCTCTACGTTACAAAATATGACCAAGGACACCTTCTTTCTTCTTAGCTGCAGGTACATATTGTACCCTAAATCCACGTGGCAGCACATGAGAAAGCCTCCAATGAGTGGCTCAATCAGCACCCTTCACGAACAAAATCAGCCCATTAACCAGCTCAGGTCCAGCTGTCAGCAAAACACACGTCTGGCCTAGCTCGTCTTGCTGCAGCAATGCACAGCAATGTTGACTAGGATTCCTTCATACTCCAGAAACAAAAAGCGGCTCAAAGCTCCAAATGACCACATTTTCTTAAAGCTGAGATTATAGCACAAAGCGCACCTGGATTAACTCTTTTGAAACGCTAATCACGAGAGAGAGAATTTATGAATCACAAATAAATAAAAACAATTAACAAGACAAAATAAAGGAGAAAACTAATACTAATTACCCTCTAGGTAATAATTTAAGCCTGGGACGGCCCCGGGGCGGCAACGGGACGGCCCTGGGGCATCACCAGGGCAGCCCTGGGGCATCCCCGGTACGCAGCCCCGGGACGGCCCCGGTATGCAACCCCGGGACGGCCCTGGGGCAACCC
>NW_010358784.1:37095-38058 GCF_000414095.1 Morus notabilis | reverse complement strand
ACCCGGGGCTGCCCCGGGTATGTCCCAAGGCTGTCCCGGGGCTGCCCCGGGCTGTCCCGGAGCTGTACCGGGGGTGTACTGGGGCTGTCCTGGGTTTGTCCTGCGGCTATCCTCCCGGGGCTGCCCCGGGTATGTCCCGAGGCTGTCCCGGGGCTGCCCCGGGCTGTCCCGGAGCTGTACCGGGGTTGTACTGGGGCTGTCCTGGGTTTGTCCTGCGGCTATCCTACGGCTGTGCCGGGGCTGTCCCCGGGCTAACCCGGGGCTGTCCCCGGGCTTACCCGGGTTTGTCCCGGGGCTGTCCCAGGGCTGTCCCGGGGCTGTACCGAGGCTGTCCCGGGGCTGCCCCGGTGCTGTCCCGGGGCTGCCCCGGTGCTGTCCCCCCGGGGCTGTCCCGGGGCTATACCGGGGGTGTACTGGGGCTGACACGGCGATGTCGCGTGGTTGTCCTGAGGATTCCCCGGGCATGTCCCGGGGCTGGCCTGAGGCTGACCCGAGGCCGTCCTGGGGCTGTCCGAGGGCTGTGTCGGGCTGTTCCGGGGCTGACCCGACACTGTCCCGGGGTTGTCTCGTGGATGACCCGCGGTTGTCACGGGGCTATCCTGGGGCTGTACCGGGGCTGTCCAGGGCTGTACCGGGGCTGTCCCGGGTTTGTCCTGGGGATGTCCCGGGGCTGTCCCAAGGCTGCCCCGGGGCTAGCCCGTGGCTGTTCCGGGGTTGTCCGGGGTGTACAGGGGCTGTTCCGGGGCTGACCTAGGGCTGTCCCGGGTTTGTCTCGGGGGTTGTCCCGAGGTTGTCCCGGGGCTGTCCCGGGGCCGACCCGGGGTTGCTCCGCGTCTGTGCCGGGGCTATCTCGGGGCTGTCTCGGGGTTGTACCGGGGCTGTCCCAGGGCTGACCCGGGGCTGCCCCGGGTATGTCCCGAGGCTGTCCCCGGGCTGCTCCCGGGCGTCCCCGGGCTGTACCGG
>NW_010358784.1:0-36834 GCF_000414095.1 Morus notabilis | reverse complement strand
GGCTGTCCCGGGGCTGCCCCGATGCTGTGCTGGGGCTGTCTCGGGGCAGTCCGGGGGTTGTCCCGTTGCTGTCCCCGGGCTGACCCGGGAATATCCCGTGGCTGTCCCGAGGCTGTACCGGGGCTGTCCCGGGGATGTCCCGGGGCTATACCGGGGTTGTCCAGGGGCTGTATCGGGGTTGTCTCGGGACTGACCCGGGGCCGTACTAGGGCTGTCCCGGGGATGCCCCGGTTTTGTCCCGGGGCTGTATCGGGGCTGTTCCGAGGCTGACCCGGGGATGTCCCAAGGCTGTCCTGGGGCTCGCCCGGGGCTGTCCCGGGGATGTCCCAGGGCTGTCCAGGGGCTGCGCCGGGGCTGTCCCAAGGCTGCCCCGGGGCTAGCCCGTGGCTATCCCGGGGCTATCCGGGGTGTACAGGGGTTGTTCCGGGGCTGACCCGGGGTTGTCCCGGGTTTGTCTCGGGGTTGTCCCGAGGTTTACCCGGGCTGTCCCGGGGCCGACTCGGGGTTGCTCCGCGTCTGTCCCGGGGCTGTCTCGGGGTTGTACCAGGGCTGTCCCAAGGTTGTCCCGGGGCTGCCCCGGGTATGTCCCGAGGCTGTCCCGGGGCTGCCCCGGGGCTGTCTCGGGGCTGTCCCGGGGCTGTACCGGGGTTGTACTGGGGCTGTCCTGGGTTTGTCCTGCGGCTGTCCCAAGGCTGTGCTGGGGCTGTCCCCGGGCTAACCCGGGGTTGTCCCCGGGCTTACCCGAGTCTGTCCCGGGGCTGTCCCAGGGCGGTCCCGAGGCTGTACCGAGGCTGTCCCGGGGCTGACCCGGGGCTGTCCCGGGTTTGCCCCGGTGCTGTGACTGCCCCGATGCTGTGTCGGGGCTGTGTCGGGGCAGACCGGGGGCTGTCTCGTTGCTGTCCCGGGGTTGACCTGGGGATATCCCGTTGTTGTCCTGAGGCTGTACCGGGGCTGTCCCGGGGCTATACCGGGGCTGTCCAGGGGCTGTCTCGGGGTTGTCCCGGGACTGACCCGAGGCCGTACTGGGGCTGTCCCGGGGATGCCCCGGTGTTGTCCCGGGGCTGTCCGAGGGCTGTATCGGGGCTGTTCCGAGGCTGACCCGGGGATGTCCCAAGGCTGACCCGTGGTTGTCCTGGGGCTGGCCCGGGGCTGCTTCGGGTCTGTCCCGGGGCTTTCCCGGGCCTGTCCTGGGCCTGTACCGGGGCTGCCCCGGGTCTGTCCTGGGTTTACCCCAGGGATGTCCCGGGGTAGTCCCGGGGCTGCCCCGATGCTGTCCCGGGGCTGTCCCTATGCTGTCCCCCCGGGGCTGTCCCGGGGCTGTACCGGGGTTATACCGGGGCTGTCCCGACGCTTCCCCGGTGATGCCTCGGGGCTGTCCCGGGGATGCCCCGGGGCTATTCCGGGGATTCCCCCGGGCTGTCCCGGGGATGCCCTGGGGTGTCCCGGGGACACCACGGGGCGGTCCCGTGGCTTCCCCGAGGCTGTCCTGGTGCTGCCACGGGGCTGTCCCGGGGTTGCTCCTGGGCTATCTCCGGGCTGCCCCGGGGCTGTCCCGTGGCTATCCCAAGCTGCCCCAGGGCTGTCCAGAGGCTGTCTCGGGGTTGCCCCGGGGCTGTCCCGGGGATGCCCCGGCCTTGTCCCGTGGCTGTCCCGGGGCTATCCAAGGGCTATCCCGAGCTGCCCCGGGGTGTCCCGGGCCTGTCCTGGGGTGCCCCGGGGCTGCCCCGAGTCTGTCCCGGGGATGCCCTGGGGCTGTCTTGGGGTTGTCCTGGGGCTTCCCCTGGGCTGTCCCGGGGCTGCCCCATGGATGCCCAGGGCTGTCCCGTGGCTGCCCCGGGGCTGTGCCAGGGATGCCCTGGGCGTGTCTCGTGCCTGCCCCGAGCTGTCCCGAGGCTACATGGGGCTGCCCGGCGCTTTCTCGGGGCTGGCCCGGGGCTGTCCTGGGGATGGCCTAAGGCTGTCCCGAGGATGCCCCGGGGCCGCCCCAGTGCTGTCCCGGGGCCGTCCCCCGGGGCTGTCCCGGTTCTGTCCCGGGGCTATCCCGGGGATTCCCCGGGGCTGTCCCGGGGATGCCCCTAGGCTGTCCTGGGGCTACCCCTGGGATGTTCCGGGGTTGCTCTGGGGCTGTCCCAAGGATGCCCCGGGGCTTTCCCAGGGCTGCCCCGGGGTGACAACTTTTGGTGTCGTAACGGGGCCCATCAGCCATTAGATCGGAGCTCTCTTCGCAATCTACAATTGCCAGTGGGAGGGCAACAAGTTTTGGTGTCGAAATGGGGCCCATCAGCCGTTAGATCGAAGCTCTCTTCGCGATCTACAACTGCGACGGGAACGGTGATAGCTTTTGGTGTCGTAACGGGGCCCATCAGCTGTTAGATCGAAGCTCTCTTCACAATCTACAACCGCCACTGGAACGACAACAAGTTTTGATGTCGAAACGGGGTCCATATGCTATTAGATCGAAGCTCTCTTCGCGATCTACAACTGCCACGGGAACGGCGACAACTTTTGGTGTCGTAACGGGGCCCATCAACCGTTAGATCAAAGCTCTACTCGCGCTCTACAACCACCACGGGAAATGGTGACAACTTTTGGTGTCGTAACGGGGCCTATCAGAAGTTAGATTGAAGCTTTCCTCGAGCTCTACAACTGGTACAGAAACGGTGACAACTTTTGGTGCTGTTACTGGGCCTATCAGAGGTTAGATCGGAGCTCTCCACGAGCTCGACAACCGCTACGGAAACGGAGACAACTTTTGGTGTCATTACGGGACCCATCAGAGGTTAGATCGCAGCTCTCCTCGAGCTCTACAACTGCTACGGAAACGGTGACAACTTTTGGTGTCGTTACGGGGCCCATCAGAGGTTAGATTGAAGCTCTCCTCGAGCTCTACAACCGCTACGGAAACGGCAACAACTTTTGGTGTCGTTACGGGGCCCATCAGAGGTTAGATCGAAGCTCTCCTCGAGCTCTACAACCGCGGTCTCAAAGTTTATGTATATATTTTTTTAAATGTTTATCAAATCTTAAAACATTAAAAAGAAATCCCCTAAGAAAAGAAATATTAAATATTTAAATAAATATTTATATTTCCATTTTTTTTCAATATTTCCACCGAATTTAAAGTACCAACAATATGATTGATATCGACATTTTCGCTTTCAACTTCATGGCCAAGTCAATGAAATTAGAAGGTAATAAACGACTTACAATCTTAACACGAAAAAATAAACGAGAAAAATAACACCAGTTACATGTCATTTTATCCGTGTAAACGACATCAAAACTTATGAAATTTAACACAAAAAGCCACACACTAGTTTATGGATTTAAACGACGCTAATCTTTAACACCAATAGCCACAAATTGTTTATGCATTGTTTGGTTGGGAGGAATGGAATGGACAGGAAAAATCAGTCTGATAATTCCATTGTTTGGTTGCTTTATTTTGACTAGGAAAGGCTTTCCGTGGGAAAGCTAATTCACTCAATTTGAGTGAATCCTCATTCAGGTGGGGGGTGACTTGGATTTTGGTTCGATTTTTATTTCGGATTTTGCAAGAATATCAGATTTTTGGATAATGATATTCGTTTTCTCAGATTTTGATATGGAGAAGACAAGCTACATGTTATTTGTGATTGCTTTCCACTCGGAAAACGGTAATGTGATTTTCATATTACACGGCTTTAAACGACGCTAATCTTTAACACCAATAGCCACAAATCGTTTAGGGACTAAGGAGACGACGCTCTTTTTTTTAATGGACTTTTTTTCTTTCTTTGAGAAAAAAAGAAACAGATCTTCTTGAACAAGAAAGCAAAATTCCCCTTTTTCTACACTTCACTTCTCTCTCCGGAACCTCAACTATCTCTCTCTCTAAAACCTTCGATTTAACTTTCTCTCTCCAGCCGCCATGGGAGACAATCAGTACTCATTTTCTCACTACTTTCAGGTGATAATCTCTCTCTCTATCCTTGCATTTTCGTTCTCAGATGTTGATATTACTTGAAATTTTCTTCCATATATATGGCCGTTCTTGTTGAGCAATCCTTCGGGAAAGTTGGTTCAGATCGAGCACGCTTTGACGGCGGTCGGCTCCGGCCAAACCTCCCTCGGAATCAAAGGTAAAAATCTTCCACTCAAACACTTTTCTAGGGTTCGTTATTTTCGTTGAATCGACGATGAAATTTGATGAGCGATCGCTAATCGAGATATGAAAAAAGGAATTTTGGTATCGGATTTGGCCGGAATTTAGCCGTCGCTTTGTGGAAATGATTTTTTTTTTATTTAGTGTTAAATGAGGTTTAACTGATGTTTAGCTGGTCATTGCAGCTGCTAATGGTGTTGTTATTGCGACTGATAAGAAACTTACTTCAATCTTGGTTGATGAGTCATCTGTAAGTGTCTATGGTGCTTTTTGAGTATGCCCTAATTCAATTTCACTGTGTTTAGTTTAAGTTGGAAGATGTGTGATTGATTGCGGGTATAATAATAACTTTATGTGGACGTATAGAAAAGGATTTAAGCTAAATTATATTTGTCATGTTATTGTATAATAATTTTGATTGGTTATTATGCATGTTGGCTTGGAACTTTTGGACTTGAGCCTGCACATTATGCCATATTTGCCCATTGGTTGTATGTTTGTTAAATCAATTTGTATGAGGCTTTCCTCTTTAGCTGGAACATTTTCATTCATTCTTTAGTTTTTTGGTTTGCTAGGTTTTTCTTTTGTGCTTTTTGCTTTTTAATCTTCTCCTTTTCTTATGTTCTTTGTTTAGGAGAATCTAATCCTCTGCTTTTTCTTTTGTACTTTGAGCTTCCCTTGACAAGTCCTTTTTTTCCGTCATGAGTGTTACATGTGTACTGGGTGAAGGATGGAATTGCATATAACTAATATTCTAAATAATTTACAACATGACTACATAAACAGGAACTCAAATTAAATCCTTATAGGTAAGCTAAAATTAGTGGATCGTCTCTAAAATCCTGCGTTGAAGAAACCCAAAACTTCATTCTATCCAATATAAACTCAATGTCCTAGGAATTGAATCTTCTGGTATGAGAGTACTATCTAGTTCATTTCATTTTTTTTTTTTTTGGAATTATGTCCTCACAATCTTTGGATCTCATGTTCAAGCCTGATTTTGTGCTGTGGCGATGAAACAAATTGTAAAACCTAAATATCTATTACCTTGTTCTCATCCTTTGCATTATAGTTAATTAAAATGTTTGTTGCATACCCTAAAACAGTTAAGAAATGTCATACTTTCCTAGTTTTAGAAGCACTGCAATCTGTCCATGCCTCCAAAAGTATATTTAAGTATGATCTTATTTTTTGTAGGTTCAAAAAATCCAGAGTTTGACGCCAAATATTGGAGTTGTTTACAGGTTTGCTTTTGTGGCTTCCAATTGAAAATACTTTGTTTGAAAATATTGTAGAAGTTATGACTATCACATTGTCTTTAGATCAAATGAATTTCTTGGCTTCAGCAACATTATAAGGCAAAAGGTTTATGACTAAAAGGATTCATTATACATCACTGGAAGATTTCTTATTTTTGGTTTAACTGGAGAAAACCAGCTTATTGTGTGGATATTGATAACTTCTAAAGAAGAATATCTGTTGGACTGATTTGGAAACTTTTTTGTGTTTACTAAATATCCACTCTAGCATAGTGCTAAACCATTGGCAGATTGTTACCGGATGATGAGTGACATTAAGCACCATTTTTGTTTTTTGATACAACAAAATTAAGCACCAGTGTCATATTCATGATATCCTGGGATGTTATGATTGTCCATTAGGTGATATCTTATATTTGGAAATTATACAATTTGGTTTCCATTAACACGTGCATATCAACATCTTTATCTGATCCTGATTGGTGGCAATTTGTGGCCTTCTAAGACGTGTATATATATATATATATAAATTTTTTCCCCAATTTATTACATCTTGATACTTTCATCTGTCTAGCTTCCAACTTATTAATTTTATTCTTTTCTCTACTACAGTGGTATGGGTCCTGATTTTCGAGTCTTGGTCCGGAAAAGTAGAAAGCAAGCAGAGCAATATCGTAGGTTATACAAGGTACTATATGTTTCTGACTTTGTTTCCTATTCTTTTTTTTTCCCCTTTTCTTTTGATCCAACATGGTGGATTGCAGCTATATTCATCATTCCTGTTGCAAGTTTGTATTGACAAGTTCGTATTCAAATATCTTATTTGTAGGAACCAATCCCTGTTACTCAACTTGTCAGGGAAACTGCTGCTGTGATGCAAGAATTCACTCAATCTGGGTAATGAAAAGGCTACTACCACTTCTTAAGACATGTTCTATAAGACAAATATCAAGTGTTTTTTTTTTTTTTTTCATGTGAAAAAAATAAGTAAATTAAAAAAAAACCCTCAATCTGGGTAATGAAAAAGGCTACTACTGCTTTATTATACATGTTCTATTAGACAAATATCAAATTCTTCGTTTTATGTAAGAAAAAAAGACTGCAATGGATTGAGAAATTTGGAAGTTAATTTACATATTCATCAGACTATTTTATCTGATTTTCTAACCAATTTTGTTGTTGATGGATCTATAATGTCTTTCTTTCTTTTTGGGTAGTGGTGTGAGGCCTTTTGGGGTTTCTTTACTTGTTGCTGGGTTTGATGACAATGGTCCTCAACTCTTCCAGGTAACTTTCATTCTCAAGATTTTGTTTGGATTTGTTCAAGAAAAAACTTCCTTCTTAATCCTGGTTGCCTTTGATTTTTCCCCATTTGGGTCTGACACTTTAATTATACAGAGATAAAAGTATTTCACATCAAGTACTGGCAATGATGTTTCTAATCCTAGTTGCCTTTGATTTTTTTTCCCGTTTGCTTTTATTTTCTCTAGGTCGATCCATCAGGCTCATATTTCTCATGGAAAGCCTCTACAATGGGAAAGAATGTTTCAAATGCAAAAACATTCCTTGAGAAGAGGTATTTGAGACAGAATATGGTCAAAACTGGCACATACTAACTAAATTAGGCGTGTTTATGGCTGCTGAAATGAAAAATGATTCTTCTAACGCAAGCCCTTAGTTTGACTACTATTTTTCTGCCCTTGATGAATGTTTCATTTTTATTTACTTTTTGATTTATCACTATTCCATCTCTCTTTCTTCCATCATTCCTTAATTTATGAGGTAACATCATGGCCCCCTTGCAGAAACATCTAGAAATTTGATATAGCACTACAGGACAAATTAAGTTCATAGAAGAAATAGACAAATGTGAGAATTGGACACATGTCAATATTCAACACTCGTGCCTAGTCATTTACCACCACTCTCCTTTTACTTTGAGGTTGCAACTGTTCCTCTCTATGATATTGTAGCCATCCTTGTCTAGCTTTTAAGTCAATTTTGAGTCAATAAATGTGAATATTTAAAGGGACATACATTTTTATCTTTTAGCATTTCTTAACTCTCTCGTCCTTTATACTTCTTTCTATTGTTTTCTCCTCTCCTTCCTCCTCCTAATTGATCCTAAACATTTTCTTTTGCCTTCTTTTCTATGTTTCCTTTTCTCTTAGGTATACTGATGATATGGAGCTCGATGATGCTGTGCACACAGCTATTTTGACTCTGAAGGAAGGGTATGTAACTGTTAAACCTACAAAGCCAAAACCGCTAAGGAACTTATAATGGTTATCTTTCTTGATCTTGACGTCTGTGGTGTGAACGCTGACGTCTTGAATATTTTTGCTGTCTATCAAGTTATGTTGTTAACGTAATCTTAATTAAATGATATGCACAATTTTGTAGAAGTGGCACTTTGGACATTTAATATCAACTTTCATGTCTTTCCTCAAATTAGATTCAATGAGATATGTTTTATACGGAGAGCCTCTCCGTGCCCACTTTCGACGTTTGTTATCCCATCACCACCGATGCCCTCGACGCACTCTATGAGAAGGTATTGAAAATTCAGACCTTGATTCTTGAATTTTTTGTTTTGGCTAACAAAGTAGTCAAATTTTCTTGTTTGCTTGGTAATGCGTTAATTTACATTGTCAAGTAAGGCCATTGTTAGGTTGTTTGTATTGTTTGAAGTGTCAAATTTGTTTTTTGTTGGTGTTTGGATTGTGGGGTTGTGAATTGAATTGCCTTGTGCTCTTTAGGTCAAACCGAAGGGTGTCACCATGACTGCCTTGTTGACAAAGGCCACTGCTATGGCTCTTGCTCAGCATCCAGTTGTGAACACTTCGTGCAAAGACAGTAAGAGCTTTACGTACAATAGTAACATAAACATTGCGGTTGCTGTTGCAATTAATGACGGTCTTATAACGCCGGTTCTTCAGGATGCTGATAAGGTTTGAAATATGCTCACCTTGTCCACTTTGTTCATGACAGCTTCAGTTCAATGCTTAGTGGGTAACTTGTGTTTGTTGCCACAGATGGATTTGTATCTTTTATCTCAAAAGTGTATCTCAAAAGTGGAAGGAGCTGGTGGAGAAAGCCCGTTCAAAGCAACTTCAACCTCACGAGTATAATTCAGGTCTTCTTTATCAAATGTCTTCGCACATATTTATTGTCTATTGCTTTTCATGGTGCTCTTTTATGAATAGATCAAGTTGAATCATTGCAGAAACATTTACTCTGTCCAATTTGGGCATGTTTAGAGTGGATAGATTCAACACTATACTTTCGCCAGGCTAGGTGAGTTGAAAACATCAATGCTAGGTTTTCCTTATTTCACAAATTGAGTAGAGTCTTCTGCTCCTTGTGACAATTAGTACTGCGCTGAAAGTTTGGTTGATGTTTAGGGTGCTATTATGGTTGTTGGAGCTTCAAAGCCGACAGTTGTGGCTAATGCAGATGGCTTCTTCAGTGTAAAGAGTAAAATGCTGGTACGTGCAGTTTCTACTTTTATGTTACACTCACAAGGAGTTTTATAAGATTGAAAACAATAAAGTCTTTTCCTACATCATTCCCTATGAAATACAACTTATACAATAAACAAGTACTATTTATGCTGCTTTCTTCCTGAAACCATATGATGAGCAGTGTCAATACCAATTTACTTTAGAAATGTCAATACCAATTTACTTTAGAAATTGAGTATAAGAAGCAATATATCTGCCACATCGATGCTCTTTGCTAACTTAGGTTTTATAGTATGATGTCCTGGAGTTGGAAATATTCTACACGATCTCACTATCAGACCATTAGATATAAATAAGCAGCGGGAGCTGTGTTATTCTATACTTCATAGCTGCATGACTGAAGTTCCCTTGTGATAAAACTCCAGTTCATTAGTTGATTGAAATCCCAAAACATTCAGGAATCTAATTAACATTACAAAAGAGATATAAGGTTCTCTAGTAAGAATTGGTAGGTTCCAAAATTAGACATGCTAAGGTCAAACATGGCTATGGGTAGTTTACGGGGTTTTGTGTAACAGGAGTTGAGGCCTTTATTAATAGTCTTAACACAAGCTAGGAATTATCATATCCATTTGGATTGCGTATTAAGAATAACATGGCCAAGTACATGGTTGTTGAAATTAGTTTGAATATATATATATATATATATTTTTTTTTTTGAGAATAGAAACTGTTATTATTAATGAGAGTGTTGGAATTTCCTCCGGCCAAAATAGCTTATCATCAATAATAGTAAGAGCATAAGCAGCCAAGGTATGGCTACCCTATTATCTTCCTTATACACATGACATAACTTATCTCTAGAAAAAAGATAATAAACTAGACATCTGGCAATAACAATCTCAACTCATTACAAATGAAGAAAATTTTTATAACTTGGATGATTGCCAATGCATAAGCCTCCACAAATTGGAGGTTTAAATCAACGTAGACCAAGCATCCTTGAAGATGATGCAACCATCACAAAACTGAGGATAAGAATAATTTTGAACGAGTACCAAGAATAAAATGATATGCTTGAAAGCTTGATGGTGGTTACCTGGGTATATGGTCCTAATTCTTATAGAGATAGAGGAGACTTTTGGGATGAATTGGCTTGAATTGTATTTGTGAACTGAATTGGTGTGTGGGAGGGGACTTCAATACAGGTTTAGTCAAGAAAAATTTCCAAGCAGAAGGGATACCAGAAGTATAAGGGCATTTGATAAACTCATTAGGGAGGCGGATTTAAGGGATTTAGTGTTGTTCAACTCTAAGTTCTCATGGACAAATTTTAGAGAAGATGTGACCAAGAGCAATTGATAGGTTTCTAGTTACAAATGGGTGGGAGAACTTGTTCAATGAAGTTAGACAAGTGATGGGAGTGAGAGCATGTTCAGACCATTTCCCCTTGATCTTAGATAGCCATCCAGTAAAATGGGAACCAGCACTTTTTCGGTTTGAAAATATGTGGTTGGACCATCTAAGTTTCCGGAAGGAATGTGAAATTTGGTGGGGGAACATGAATCCAGTTGGTTGGGAAGGCTACAAAATTATGGAGAAATTGAAAGGTTTGAAGGACAAATTAAAGACTTAGAATAAGGAATCTTTAGGGGATACAAATTTAGCAAGAAGTGAGCTTTTGGGGAGAATTGAGAGATTGGACAGCAAAGAGGAGGAGAGTGGTTTGGACAATGGTGATAGGGAGGAAAGAAAAGTTTTAAGGAATAGGCTAGAAGAAATAATTTTTAAAGATATGGTGGCTTGGAAACAAAAAAAATGAAATTTAGAAGGACAAAGGAATGGGATGCGAACACAAAATTGTTTCGCAAGCCGCTACGCAATAGGAGAAATGAGAGTGTAATTTCAAGGTTAAGGATGATGATTCAGTGTCGGAAAAGGAGGAAATTAGAAGAGATTATTTCGTTCTGTGAGAAACTATTTCAAGTTGAAGAGGTTGTATCTTGGTCTTTTCAGGGAATTGATTGGAGGGCGATTATGGATGAAAAGGCTCGGGGGTTTGAGCGACATTTTGAAAGGAGGAAATTAAGCTTGCAGTTTTTAGTAATGACAGGGATAAGTCACAGGGACCAAGTGGATTTTCAGCAGGGTTCTTTCAAGATTGTTTGTGTGGTGAAAGGAGACGTATTGAGAGTATGAGGAATTTTATAGGAGTGGTGTGATTAATTTTGCAGTTAACCATACTTTTCTTTGTCTAATTTCGAACCGACTCAAGGAGATTAAAAGACTATAGGCTAATAAGTTTGGTGGCAAGTTTACAACATTATGGCAAAAGTCTTGGCAAATAGTTTGAGGGAAGTCCTAAGTGAAACAATTTTGTTGGCCCAAGGTGCGTTTGTGAAGGATAGACAAAATTTTAGATGTGGTGCTTATTGCAAATGAGGCAGTAGAGGATTATAGCTCTAAGAAGAATCAGGGTTTGGTGTTTAAAGTGGATTTTGAGAAGGCTTAGGTTTTTTGGACTCAATTATATTTCGCTACTTACAACTTAAAAGTGTTTCACTTGTTAGCTTCTCTTCTCTCCTCTCTCTAGAATTCCGAAGGATGAGTTCACAATCTCTTTACTGATTTTATTCATAAAATATCTAAATTAGTTAAGATGTCTCAAAACGATTTGAATCGTTTTCTCCATGAGTTTAGAATAGGTCCAGAGTTGTGCAAAATCTCACTAAGTGAAGATGGTGGCTTGGTGAGAATAGAGGAGTCCAATAGGAGGTCGAGTTTCTTCATTTCCTACATGTTAGGTGCAATGACCTGGATTTCTCAAACAATGGAGTTCTTGTGCAAGAATAATAGGACCGATGGTTTCAAAAAGAAGTTCAACGGGGAACAATTTATTTTGTTGATTGAGGTGCTTACGATCGATACATGAAGATCACAAGAATCAATGGAGGAGCCTTTAAGAGCATCATTCTACCGGGAGACAACAAGAAGATGGGATTGAAGATATTGATGAATAAGTTGAACAGGCTAATGGGAAGAGCTAGTTTTTTCAGGGACAATACAAAGGCCAAAAAGGGTTTTGAATTGAATTGCCTCGTGCTCTTTAGATCAAACCGAAGGGTGTCACCATGACTGCCTTGTCACCATGACTGCCTTACGTACAATAGTAACATATACATTGCGGTTGCTATTGCGATTAATGGCGGTCTTATAATGCCGGTTCTTCAGGATGCTGATAAGGTTTGAAATGCGCTCACCTTGTCCACTTTGTTCATGACAGATTAAATTCAACGCTTAGCAGGTAACTTGTGTTTGTTGGCACAGATGGATCTGTATCTTTTATCTCAAAAGTGGAAGGAGCTAGTGGAGAAAGCCCATTCAAAGCAACTTCAGCCTCACGAGTACAATTCAGGTCTTCTTTATCAAATGTCTTCACACATATTTATTGTCTATTGTTTTTCATGGTGCTCTTTTATGAATAGATCAAGTTGAATCATTGCAGGAACATTTACTCTGTCCAATTTGGGCATGTTTGGAGTGGATAGATTCAACACTATACTTCCGCCAGGCCAGGTGAGTTGAAAACATCAATGCTAGGTTTTCCTTATTTCACAAATTGAGTAGTCTTCTACTCCTTGTGACAATTAGTACTTGGCTGAAAGTTGGGTTGATGTTTAGGGTGCTATTATGGTTGTCGGAGCTTCAAAGCCGGCAGTTGTGACTGATGCAGATGGCTTCTTCAGTGTAAGAGTAAAATACTGGTACGTGCAGTTTCTACAATTAGTATCAGAGATGTCTTTATTTCATGCCAATTTAATGTTTGATTATGTGATAATTCTTGAATGTTTTAATGGGTAGGCACTTATGCATATGATGTATAATTATTGTGTGATGGTTATGTTTTATGCGAATGGATTGGTCGTAAATTTTTCCGGTTCCATGGAATTAGTTTTTGCTATTTTATTTTGATTACATTAATTGTAAAATAGGAATCAATAAGTAATTTATTATTCTCCTAATCGAGCGACGAAAGGAGACATGAAGATGGAGAAGACTTGAAGACGGAGAATTACAAGAAGACCCAATTTGATGTAATTTTATTTTTATTATTATTTTGGGGTTGTAATTCTTAGGTCCATGGAACCCGCCAAAGTTTTTCCATTTCGCTTGCATGTCTTTATTTATTTATCTATTATGTTTGATCATAATTGTATTTTCATGCATCTAATATGTCATCTAGGATAAAAAGTGTCTACCTAGTTTATATGTATGACATACATCATGCGTATTACTTTATATGTATGACATACTCCAAGTTAGCATAGCCACGTCATCACTACCAGTCATCACTGCCACCTAATAATAATAATAATAATAATAATAAATAATAATAATAACAATAAAAATAAAAATAATAAATAGTAATAATAATAATAAAACTAATAATAATAATAAAAATAATAGTAATAAAAAAAACTAATAGTAATAAAAATAATAATAATAATAATAATCATCATAATAATAATAGTAATAATAACAATAATAATAATAATAATCATAATCATAATCATAATAATCATAATCATAATAATAATCATAATCATAATAATATAACAACAACAATAACAACAAAATTATGAGGCCGAAGAGACAGAAATTTATGGTGGAAAGAGAAGATGCAAAGCTGAGGAAAGTGGGGGATGGAAAAACCACCCAAAGTGAGGGGTTGTGGCCCATTAGAATTGCTTTTTTGAAGGGGAAAAAAAAGACACGCTATGTATTGACAAGTTATTCTCTATATAATTGGTTAATGACATTTGGTACTTCATATTATAAAATATTTTTTTGGTGAAAACCATCACCTAATAAATCTAGAAACGTTCATATTGGATCACTAAGAATCAATAGATCAATAAGCGGAAGCGTACCAGAATTCATGACGACTAAATACTTTCTAGAATTAATAACAATAATAATAATAATAATAATAATAATAATAATAATAATAATAATAATATTTATATAATAATAATAAGAATAAAAAAACTAAGTAATCAAAATAATAATAATCAAAATAATAATAATAGTAATAATGATAATAGTAATAATAAGAATAATAACAATCAAAATAATAATAATAAATATTAATAATAATAATAATAATAATAAAATCTATTAGTCAGAAAAATAATAATAATGAAAATAATTTTAACAATCATAATAATGATAATAATGAAAATAATAAAATCAGATCGATGCTCTCTTCGCGCGCTACAACCGCCACGAGAACGGTGACAAGTTTTGGTGTCATAACGGGGCCCATCAGCCGTTAGATCGAAGCTCTCTTCGCACTCTACAACTGCCACGGGAACGGCGACAACTTTTGGTGTCGTAACGGGGCCCATCAGCCGTTAGATCGAAGCTCTCTTCGCACTCTACAACTGCCACGGGAACGGCGACAACTTTTGGTGTCGTAACGGGGCCCATCAGCCGTTAGATCGAAGCTCTCTTCGCACTCTACAACTGCCACGGGAACGGCGACAACTTTTGGTGTCGTAACGGGGCCCATCAGCCGTTAGATCGAAGCTCTCTTCGCACTCTACAACTGCCACGGGAACGGCGACAACTTTTGGTGTCGTAACGGGGCCCATCAGCCGTTAGATTGAAGCTCTCTTCGCACTTTACAACCGCCACGGGAACGGCAACTTTTGGTGTTGTAAAGGGGCCCATGAGCCGTTAGATCGAAGCTTTCCTCGAGCTATACAAGTGCTACGGCAACGGCGACAACAAAAAGTTACGAGACCAGAAGTTGTCGTCGTTTCCATAGGGGTTGTAGAGCTAGAGGAGTTCTTCGATCTATCCTAGATGGCCCCCGTTACGACACCAAAAGTTGCCGCCGTTTCCATCGCGGTTGTAGAGCTTGAGAAGAGCTTCGATCTAACCTCTGATGGGCCCCGTTACGACACCAAAAGTTGCTGCCGTTTCCGTAGCGGTTGTAGAGCTCGAGTAGAGCTTCGATCTAACCTCTGGTGGGCCCCGTTACCACACCAAAACTTGTCTCCGTTTCCTTGGCGGTTGTAGATCGCGAAGAGAGCTTCGATCTAACGGCTGATGGGCCACATTACGACATCAAAAGTTGTCGCCGTTCCCGTGACGGTTGTAGAGTCCGAAGAGAGCTTCAATCTGACGGATTATGGGCCCCGTTACGACACCAAAAGTTGTCGCCATTCCCATGCCAATCGTAGATTGCGAAGAGAGCTTCGATCTAACGGCTGACGGGCCCCGTTACGACACTAAAATTTTTCGCCATTCCCGGGGTGGTTGTAGAGCGCGAAGAGAGCTTCGATCTGACGGATTATGGGCCCCGTTACGACACCAAAAGTTGTCGCCGTTCCCGTGCTAGTCGTACATCGCGAAGAGAGCTTCGATCTAACTGCTGATGGGCCCCGTTACGACACCAAAATTTGTCGCCCTTCCCTGGTGTGAAATTGATTGATTGTATGCAGAACTATCATATTTGAAAGAGTACTAGCTTCTTAAAAAAGTTACATCCCAGATGTATTTTCTCATTTCATGGTGCTAATCATCATTTGCAAGTGAACATGCTGTATGAAAGATTGCTTTACCTACAAAATTGACTTTATTGTTGTTTTAAGTTAGGAGTTGGAGTTTTGTTAGAGACTATAAATTGACTAGAGTTCCTTCTTTCAAATAGTATAACGTGTCCTTACTACACATTTTTTACTCCACAATGCATTGTCACTTTTGGAAAATCATACTCTAATGGTATATTGACTTTGATCTTGCTCTTCCACTTCTCAGTTAAAAGCCTTGGGAATGGATAATATCTTGGGCTTTGATTGGCCAGCATCTCCATCACCTGAAGCCATGGTTCGGGCACTTGAAATACTTTATTCACTTGGAGTCCTGGACGATGATGCCAAACTTCTCCAGTTGGATTCCAAGTTGCAGAGATTCCATTAGTATGTTAAACTTTACCCAAACAAAACCATAAACCCAAAAAACCCTTAAAAACCCATAAAAACGCTAAAACCCCTAAAAAAACCCCCTAAAAAAAACCCCAAAAAACCTTAAATAAACACTAAAAAAACCCTAAAAAACTCTTAGAGAACCCTAAAAAACCCTAAAAATCTTTACAAAAAACCCTATATAAACCCTAAAAATCCTAAAAAAATTATAAAAACCATAAAAAATGATTGCAATATTTTTAGGATCCTATGATTTCAAAAATGATCTTGTCCTCAAGTCAACTTGGATGTTCAGAGGAGATAATAACTATTGTTGCCATTCTCTCCATTCAAGTAAGTCCTCGTTCAATTAATTCTTAGGTTTATTTTTCAACGGAAAAGAACCTGCTACATGAACAAGGAAAAAGAAGTATAGCAAACGAGTAGAATATGGTACAAATATATGAGCGTCAAATAAAATATAACCGTAATGTTCCCTTGGACACTGTTAATAAGTATGGTGATATTCTGCAGTCTATCTGGGTTTCTGGAAATGGAGCTCAAAAGGAACTGGATGAGACAAAGTTGAGATTTGCTGCTGCTGTGGTACTATTTTTATTTTTATTTTCCATATGATTGTGTTATAACCCTTGGGTAGAACTCATCCCCAAAAGTTAGCTTGTATGGAGAGGGTGCCCAAGTGATTATAAACCCACATGCTAATACCATACTTTAACAATGTGGGACTCAACCAGGATCCTAACAGATTGTTTTTACTTTTTTTTTCAGGGTGGATAAGTAATACTCTTGTTCTTATACCTGTTAGTTTGTGACGTAGAAAGCCTTTTGGGGATAGATTTTATCGGCCTAACCCGGACGGAGCAAGGAATTGAGGTTCCAAATCCACCTAAAACAAAGGAACAAGAGAAAGATCTCTCTAATTTCTACTCAGATGATCAAAAACTGCTAATCTTCCTACAGACCTCGCCTTTTAAGGCATTAGGGAAAATAACCAAACACCCAAAGCGACATGTAGTTTAGTACATCTAATAAGTCAAAATGACATTACAACCACATAGCAACAAATATAAATACACCAAAATGACACAACTCTATTCAAAATGCCAAATGACTATAGGACATAAACAACTATTGAAATACTTCTGCATCAGTTTGGTTGACTTTTAAACTTTTTTGTTATGGCGAGCAGGGGGACCATGTGACCTTCTTGAATGTTTATAAAGGATTTTTCCAGCCTGGTAAATCTTCACAGTGGTGTCATAAGAACTTTGTGAACTATCTTGCCATGGTGCGCTTCTATCTTGGGAATCTTTAACACGTTTTCATTCTGCTCTTTCTTCATTCTGTCATGAAAAATGAAAAGTTGGTCTGTAAGCTTCTTTTAAGATGCTTCCATCCTGTGCATTTTATTGGGGTCTGTGTGTATATTTTCTTCCCTCCCATCCTCTTGCTCCCCTTTTAACTTTGCCATCTTTGATTGGCTTGCGCTTTGCAGAAAAAAATAATTGAAATTCGAGATCAACTCAGAAGAACGGCACAGAGAATAGGCAATTCCTTAAAATCTCGTGAAGGAGATATGCTGGTAAGTTTTACCGCACATTCACTATTTACATAAACGAGGTCAAGGGGACATGACGGCCCAGTTTAAGTAGCTGTGCACGTGCTCTGTTTATAAGATAATTAATCTTAGCTTAACATATTACTGCAAAACAGATAACGCAGATTATTCTCTTATATAATTTTCCTGTAGGATGTTCATATTTTGTATCTCTCTCTCTCTCTCTCTCTAATAGTTCATATCATGACCTGTGTTGCGTATTTATCATTTGCTACATCTTACAGCAAATGAAATGCTCACTGTTTAGCTACTCATTAACTCTTGCAGGCAGTGAGAAAGGCAATTACTGCTGGGTTTTTTTGCAAATGCGTGTCATTTAGAATTGAGTGATTCTGTCATAATCTGTAGTTGCGTAAACATGATCTAACCGTTGATTTTTATTTTTTTATTTTTTAAGCATCGACTTTTATCATCTTATTTCCATTCCTTTTCTCCCTTTTTCTTTAGCTAACGCGCTAAATAATTTATGTCCATCAACTTCTCTAAAGGCATACAGCCACAGTGGGAAGTACAAGACCATAAGAGGCAAGAAGTCTACATTCACCCTTCATCCGTGTTGTTCAGGTTAGTACAGAGAGAATTTGTTTCTTGGAGAAGTTACAACCTTTTAGCTATTTCTTGGTTTTGTGATGAAATGATTGATCTGAGTTGATTCTTTTTATGTGTTCCAGAGTTAATCCCAAGTGGGTAATATACCATTCGTTTGTATCAACTGACAGAGAATACATGAGGAATGAATGAACTCGAGGAGTTCGGGAATGAATGAATAGCAGAGGGCTCTAGTATCAAACTCGAGAGTTCGGGAGTTAAGGAATGAATGAAATGAATGAATGAATGAATGAATGATCAATTTGGCTCGAGAGTTCTGTTAGATTTATTTGAAAGACTTGACATCTTTGGCTTGTTCTTTCCACATGGCTCCAGTATTAAACTCGAGAGTTCGGAAATGAATGAATGAATGAATGAAACTCGAGAGTTCGGGAATGAATGAATGAATGGATGATCAGTTTGGCTTATTTTTTTTGTTAGATTTATTTGACAGACTTGACATCTTTGGCTTGTTTTTTTTACAGGGCTCTAGTATCAAACTCGAGAGTTTGGGAATGAATGAATGAATGAAAGATCAGTTTGGCTTGTTTTTCCTGTTTGATTTATTTGACAGACTTGACATCTTTTGCTTGTTTTTTTTCACAGAATGAATGAATGAATGAATGAATGATCAGTTTGGCTTGTTTTCCCTGTTTGATTTATTTGACAGACTTGACATCTTTGGCTTGTTTTTTCCACAGGGCTCCAGTGTCAGACTCGAGAGTTCGGGAATGAATGAGTGAATGAACTCGAGGAGTTCAGGAATGAATGAATGGCAGAGAGCTCCAGTATCAAACTCGATAGTTCGGGAATGAATGAATGGATGAAATGAATAAATGAATGAATGAATGAATGAATGAATGATCAGTGTGGATTGTTTTTTCTGCTAGATTTATTTGACAGACTTGACATCTTTGGCTTGTTTTTTCTAGAGGGCTCCAGTATCAAACTCGAGAGTTCGGGAATGAATGAATGAATGAACTCGAGGAGTTCGGGAAAGAATGACTTCTTTCTATTAGATTTATTTGACAGACTTAACTTCTTTGGCTTGTTTTTTTCACAGGGCTCCAGTATCGAACTCGAGAGTTCAAGAATGAATGAATAAATGAATGAATGAATGAACTCGAGGAGTTCGGGAATGAATGAATGGCAGAGGGCTCCTGTATCGAACTTGAGAGTTCGGGAATGAATTAATGAATGAAATGAATGAATGAATGATTGAATGAATGATCAGTTTGGCTTATTTTTTTTGTCAGATTTATTTGACAGACTTGACATCTTTGGCTTGTTTTTTTCACAGGTCTCCAGTATCAAACTCGATAGTTCGGCAATAAATGAATGAATGAATGATTGAATGAAGTCGAGGAGTTCGGGAATAAATAAATTCTTTATGTTAGATTTATTTGACAGACTTGACATCTTCGGCTTGTTTTTTGCACAGGGCTCCAGTATTAAACTCGAGAGTTCAGGAATGAATGAATTCTTTCTGTTAGATTTATTTGACTAACTTGACATCTTTGGCTTGTTTTTTCCACAGGCCTCCAGTGTCAAACTCCAGAGTTCGGAATGAATGAGTGAATGAACCTGAGGAGTTCGGGAATGAATGAATGCCAGAGGGCTCCAGTATCAAACTCGAGAGTTCAGGAATGAATGAATGAATGAAATGAATGAATGAATAAATGATCAGTTTGGCTTGTTCTTCCTGTTTGATTACTTGACCGACTTGACATCTTTGGCTTGTTTTTTTCATAGGGCTCCAGTGTCAAACTCAAGAGTTCAGGAATGAATGAGTCAATGAACTCAAGGAGTTCGGGAATTAATGACTGGAAGAGGGCTCCAGTATCAAACTCGAGAGTTCGCGAATAAATGAATGAATGAATGAAATGAATGAATGAATGAATGAATGATCAGTTTGGCTTCTTTTTTTTGTTAGATTTATTTGACAGACTTGAGATCTTTGGCTTGTTTTTTCCACAGGTCTCCAATATCAAACTCGAGAGTTTGGGAATGAATGAATGAATGAATGATTGAATAAACTCGAGGAGTTTGGAAATGAATGAATTGCAGAGGTCTCCTGTAGCAAACTAGAGTGTTCGGGAATGAATGAATGAATGAAATGAATCAATGAATCAATTAATGAATGGTCAGTTTGGCTTGTTTTTCCTGTTTGATTCATTTGACAGACTTGAGATCTTTGGCTAGTTTTTTCCACAGGGCTCCAGTATCAACCTCGAGAGTTCGGGAATGAATGAATTCGAGGAGTTCGGGAAAGAATGACTTCTTTCTGTTAGATTTATTTGACAGACTTAACATTTTTAGCTTGTTTTTTTCACAGGGCTCCATTATCAAACTCGAGAATTCGAGAATGAATGAATAAATGAATGAATGAATAAATGAATGAATGAATGAACTTGAGGAGTTCGGGAATGAATGAATGGCAGAGGGCTCCTGTATCAAACTCGAGAGTTCGGGAATGAATTAATGAATGAAATGAATGAATGAATGATTGAATAAAGTCAAGGAGTTCAGGAATAAATGACTTCTTTCTGTTAGATTTATTTGACAGACTTAATATTTTTGGCTTGTTTTTTTCACAGGGTTCCATTATCAAACTCGAGAGTTCGAGAATGAATGAATAAATGAATGAACTCGAGGAGTTCGGGAATGAATGAATGGCAGAGGGCTCCTGTATCAAACTCGAGAGTTCGGGAATAAATTAATGAATGAAATGAATGAATGAATGAATGAATGAATGATCAGTTTGGCTTGTTTTTTTTGTCAGATTTATTTGACAGACTTGACATCTTTGGCTTGTTTTTTCCACAGGTCTCTAGTATCAAACTCGATAGTTCGGCAATGAATGAATGATTGAATATAGTCAAGGAGTTCAGGAATAAATGAATTCTTTCTGTTAGATTTATTTAACAGACTTGACATTTTCGGCTTGTTTTTTGCACAGGGCTCCAATATCAGACTCGAGAGTTCGGGAATGAATGAAGTCTTTCTGTTAGATTTATTTGACAGAATTGACATCTTTGGCTTGTTTTTTCCACCGGGCTCCAGTGTCAAACTCCAGAGTTCGGAATGAATGAGTGAATGAACTCGAGGAGTTCGGGAATGAATGAATGGTAGAGGGCTCCAGTATCAAACTCGAGAGTTCGTGAATGAATGAATGAATGAAATGAATGAATAAATGATCAGTTTGGCTTGTTTTTCCTGTTTGATTATTGACAGACTTGACATCTTTGGCTTGTTTTTTTCACAGGGCTCCAGTGTCAAACTTGAGAGTTCGGAAATGAATAAGTGAATGAACTCGAGCAGTTCGGGAATGAATGAAAGGAAGAGGGTTCCAATGTCAAACTCGAGATTTCGCGAATAAATGAATAAATGAATGAAATGAATGAATAAATGAATGAATGAATGAATGAATGATCAGTTTGGCTTGTTTTTCCTGTTTGATTATTGACAGACTTGACATCTTTGGCTTATTTTTTCCACAGGGCTCCTGTATCAAACTCGAAAGTTCGGGAATGAATGAATGAATGATCAGTTTGGCTTGTTTTTCCTGTTTGATTATTGACAGACTTGACATCTTTGGCTTATTTTTTCCACAGGGCTCCTGTATCAAACTCGAAAGTTCGGGAATGAATGAATGAATGAATGAACTCGAGGAGTTTCAGAATGAATGAATGACAGAGGTCTCCTGTATCAAACTCGAGTGTTCGGGAATGAATGAATGAAATAAATGAATGAACTCGAGGAGTTCGGGAATGAATAAATGGCAGAGGGCTCCTGTATGAAACTTGAGTGTTCGGGAATGAATGAATGAATGAAATGAATGAATGAATGATTGAATGAATGATCAGTTTGGCTTGTTTTTTTTGTCAGATTTATTTGACAGACTTGACATCTTTGGCTTGTTTTTTCCACAGGTCTCTAGTATCAAACTCGATAGTTCGGCAATGAATGAATGATTGAATAAAGTCAAGGAGTTCAGGATTTAACAGACTTGACATCTTCGGCTTGTTTTTTGCATAGGGCTACAGTATCAGACTCGAGAGTTCGGGAATGAATGAAGTCTTTCTGTTAGATTTATTTGACAGACTTGACATCCTTGGCTTGTTTTTTCCACAGGTCTCTAGTATCCAACTCGATAGTTCGGCAATGAATGAATGATTGAATAAAGTCAAGGAGTTCAGGATTTAACAGACTTGACATCTTCGGCTTGTTTTTTGCATAGGGCTACAGTATCAGACTCGAGAGTTCGGGAATGAATGAAGTCTTTCTGTTAGATTTATTTGACAGACTTGACATCCTTGGCTTGTTTTTTCCACAGGTCTCTAGTATCCAACTCGATAGTTCGGCAATGAATGAATGATTGAATAAAGTCAAGGAGTTCAGGATTTAACAGACTTGACATCTTCGGCTTGTTTTTTGCATAGGGCTACAGTATCAGACTCGAGAGTTCGGGAATGAATGAAGTCTTTCTGTTAGATTTATTTGACAGACTTGACATCCTTGGCTTGTTTTTTCCACAGGTCTCTAGTATCCAACTCGATAGTTCGGCAATGAATGAATGATTGAATAAAGTCAAGGAGTTCAGGAATAAATGACTTCTTTCTGTGAGATTTATTTGACAGACTTAACATTTTTGGCTTGTTTTTTTCACAGGGCTCCATTATCAAACTCGAGAGTTCGAGAATGAATGAATAAATGAATGAATGAATGAACTCGAGGAGTTCGGGAATGAATGAATGAATGATCAGTTTGGCATTTTTTTTGTAAGATTTATTGGACAGACTTGACATCTTTGGCTTGTTTTTTCCACAGGTCTCCAGTATCAAACTCGAGAGTTCGAGAATGAATGAATAAATGAATGAATGATCAGTTTGGCATTTTTTTTGTAAGATTTATTGGACAGACTTGACATCTTTGGCTTGTTTTTTCCACAGGTCTCCAGTATCAAACTCGAGAGTTCGAGAATGAATGAATAAATGAATGAATGATCAGTTTGGCATTTTTTTTGTAAGATTTATTGGACAGACTTGACATCTTTGGCTTGTTTTTTCCACAGGTCTCCAGTATCAAACTCGAGAGTTCGAGAATGAATGAATAAATGAATGAATGATCAGTTTGGCATTTTTTTTGTAAGATTTATTGGACAGACTTGACATCTTTGGCTTGTTTTTTCCACAGGTCTCCAGTATCAAACTCGAGAGTTCGGGAATGAATGAATGAATGATCAGTCTCAGTTCGGGAATGAATGAAAGGAAGAGGGTTCCAGTGTCAAACTCGAGAGTTCTTGAATAAATGAATGAATGAATGAAATGAAATGAATAAATGAATGAATAAATGAATGAATGATCAGTTTGGCATTTTTTTTGTAAGATTTATTTGACAGACTTGACATCTTTGGCTTGTTTTTGACACAGGTCTCCAGTATCAAACTCGAGAGTTCGGGAATGAATGAATTCTTTCTGTTAGATTTATTTGACAGACATGACATCTTTGGCTTATTTTTTCCACAGGGCTCCTGTATCAAACTCGAAAGTTCGGGAATGAATGAATGAAATGAATGAATGAACTCGAGGAGTTTCAGAATGAATGAATGACAGAGGGCTCCTGTATGAAACTCGAGTGTTCGGGAATGAATGAATGGATGAAAAGAAAGAATGAATGAATGAATGAATGATCAGTTTGGCTTGTTTTTCCTGTTTCATTTATTTGATAGACTTGACATCTTTGGCATGTTTTTTCCACAGGGCTTCAGTGTCAAGCTCGAGAGTTCGGGAATGAATGAGTGAATGAACTCAAGGAGTTCAGGAATTAATGAATTGCAGAGGGCTCCAGTATCAAACTCGAGAGTTCGGAAATGAATTAATCAATGAAATGAATGAATGAATGATTGAATGAATGATCAGTTTGGTTTCTTTTTTTTGTTAGATTTATTTGACAGACTTGACATCTTTGGCTTGTTTTGTCCACAGGTCTCCAGTATCAACCTCGAGAGTTCGGGAATGAATGAATGAATGAATGATTGAATAAACTCGAGGAGTTTGGGAATGAATGAATTGCAGAGGTCTCCTGTATCAAACTAGAGTGTTCGGGAATGAATGAATGAATGAAATGAATCAATGAATCAATTAATGAATGGTCAGTTTGGCTTGTTTTTCCTGGTTGATTCATTTGACAGACTTGACATCTTTGGCTTGTTTTTCCACCGAGCTGCAGTGTCAAACTCCAGAGTTCGGAATGAATGAGTGAATTAACTCGAGGAGTTCGGGAATGAATGAATGGTAGAGGGCTCCAGTATCAGACTCGAGAGTTCGGGAATGAATGAATGGTAGAGGGCTCCAGTATCAGACTCGAGAGTTCGGGAATGAATGAATGGTAGAGGGCTCCAGTATCAGACTCGAGAGTTCGGGAATGAATGAATGGTAGAGGGCTCCAGTATCAGACTCGAGAGTTCGGGAATGAATGAATGGTAGAGGGCTCCAGTATCAGACTCGAGAGTTCGGGAATGAATGAATGGTAGAGGGCTCCAGTATCAGACTCGAGAGTTCGGGAATGAATGAATGAAATGAATGAATAAATGAATGAATGAATGAAATGAATGAATAAATGAATGAATGAATGATCAGTTTGGCATTATTTTTGTAAGATTTATTTGACAGACTTGACATCTTTGGCTTGTTTTTTCCACAGGTCTCCAGTATCAAACTCGAGAGTTCGGGAATGAATGAATGAATGATTGAATAAAGTCAAGGAGTTCAGGAATAAATGAATTCTTTCTGTTAGATTTATTGAACAGACTTGACATCTTCGAAAGTCAAGGAGTTCAGGAATAAATGAATTCTTTCTGTTAGATTTATTGAACAGACTTGACATCTTCGAAAGTCAAGGAGTTCAGGAATAAATGAATTCTTTCTGTTAGATTTATTGAACAGACTTGACATCTTCGAAAGTCAAGGAGTTCAGGAATAAATGAATTCTTTCTGTTAGATTTATTGAACAGACTTGACATCTTCGAAAGTCAAGGAGTTCAGGAATAAATGAATTCTTTCTGTTAGATTTATTGAACAGACTTGACATCTTCGAAAGTCAAGGAGTTCAGGAATAAATGAATTCTTTCTGTTAGATTTATTGAACAGACTTGACATCTTCGAAAGTCAAGGAGTTCAGGAATAAATGAATTCTTTCTGTTAGATTTATTGAACAGACTTGACATCTTCGAAAGTCAAGGAGTTCAGGAATAAATGAATTCTTTCTGTTAGATTTATTGAACAGACTTGACATCTTCGAAAGTCAAGGAGTTCAGGAATAAATGAATTCTTTCTGTTAGATTTATTGAACAGACTTGACATCTTCGAAAGTCAAGGAGTTCAGGAATAAATGAATTCTTTCTGTTAGATTTATTGAACAGACTTGACATCTTCGAAAGTCAAGGAGTTCAGGAATAAATGAATTCTTTCTGTTAGATTTATTGAACAGACTTGACATCTTCGAAAGTCAAGGAGTTCAGGAATAAATGAATTCTTTCTGTTAGATTTATTGAACAGACTTGACATCTTCGAAAGTCAAGGAGTTCAGGAATAAATGAATTCTTTCTGTTAGATTTATTTAACAGACTTGACATCTTCGGCTTGTTTTTGGCACAGGGCTCCAGTATCAGACTCGAGAGTTCGGGAATGAATGAAGTCGTTCTATTAGATTTATTTGACAGAATTGACATCTTTGGCTTGTTTTTTCCACCGGGCTCCAGTGTCAAACTCCAGAGTTCGGAATGAATGGGTGAATGAACTCGAGGAGTTCGGGAATGAATGAATGGTAGAGGGTTCCAGTATCAAACTCGGGAGTTCGTGAATGAATGAATGAATGAAATGATTGAATAAATGATCAGTTTGGCTTGTTTTTCCTGTTTGATTATTTGACAGACTTGACATCTTTGGCTTGTTTTTGACACAGGTCTCCAGTATCAAACTCGAGAGTTCTCGGGAATGAATGAATGGTAGAGGGTTCCAGTATCAAACTGACTTGACATCTTTGGCTTGTTTTTTCTACAGGGCTCCAGTATCAGACTCGAGAGTTCGGGAATGAATGAAAGGAAGAGGGTTCCAGTGTCAAACTCGAGAGTTCGCGAATAAATGAATGAATTAATGAAATGAATGAATAAATGAATGAATGAATGAATGATCAGTTTGGCATTTTTTTTGTAAGATTTATTTGACAGACTTGACATCTTTGGCTTGTTTTTGACACAGGTCTCCAGTATCAAACTCGAGAGTTCGGGAATGAATGAATGAATGATTGAATGAACTCGAGGAGTTCGGGAATGAATGAATTCTTTCTGTTAGATTTATTTGACAGACTTGACATCTTTGGCTTATTTTTTCCACAGGGCTCCTGTATCAAACTCGAAAGTTCGGGAATGAATTAATGAATGAATGAACTCGAGGAGTTTCAGAATGAATGAATGACAGTGGTCTCCTGTATGAAACTCGAGTGTTCGGGAATGAATGAATAAAATGAATGAATGAACTCGAGGTGTTCGGGAATGAATAAATGGCAGAGGGCTCCTGTATGAAACTCGAGAGTTCGGGAATGAATGAATGGATGAAAAGAAAGAATGAATAAATGAATGCATGATCAGTTTGGCTTGTTTTTCCTGTTTCATTTATTTGATAGACTTGACATCTTTGGCATGTTTTTTCCACAGGGCTCCAGTGTCAAACTCGAGAGTTCGGGAATGAATGAGTGAATGAACTCAAGGAGTTCAGGAATTAATGAATTGCAGAGGGCTCCAGTATCAAACTCGAGAGTTCGGGAATTAATTAATTAATGAATGAATGATTGAATGAATGAATGATTGAATGAATGATCAGTTTGGCTTGTTTTTTTTGTCAGATTTATTTGACAGACTTGACATCTTTGGCTTGTTTTTTCCACAGGTCTCCAGTATCAAACTCGATAGTTCGGCAATGAATGAATGAATGAATGATTGAATGAAGTCGAGGAGTTCGGGAATAAAGGAATTCTTTCTGTTAGATTTGTTTGACAGACTTGACATCTTTGGCTTATTTTTTCCACAGGGCTCCAGTGTCAAACTCCAGAGTTCGGAATGAATGAGTCAATGAACTCGAGGAGTTCAGGAATGAATGAATGGCAGAGGGCTCCAGTATCAAACTCGAGAGTTCAGTAATGAATGAATGAATGAAATGAATCAATGAAGAAATGATCAGTTTGGTTTGTTCTTCCTATTTGATTATTTGACAGACTTGAAATCTTTGGCTTGTTTTTTCCACAGGGCTCCAGTGTCAAACTCGAGAGTTCGGAAATGAATTCGAGGAGTTCAGGAATGAATGAATCGAAGAGGGCTCCAGTATCAAACTCGAGAGCTCGCGAATAAATGAATGAATGAATGAAATGAATGAATGAATGAATGAATGATCAGTTTGGCTTCTTATTTTTGTTAGATTTATTTGACAGACTTGACATCTTTGGCTTGTTTTTTCCACAGGTCTCTAGTATCAAACTCGAGAGTTCAGGAATGAATGAATGAATGAATGATTGAATGAACTCGAGGAGTTTGGGAATGAATGTATGGCAGAGGTCTCCTGTATCAAACTCGAGTGTTCGGGAATGAATGAAATGAATCAATGAATCAATGAATGAATGATTAGTTTGGCTTGTTTTTCCTGTTTGATTTATTTGACAAACTTGACATCTTTAGCTTGTTTTTTCCACAGGGCTCTAGTATCAAACTCGAGAGTTCGGGAATGAATGAATGAACGAATGAACTCGAGGAGTTCGGGAAAAAATGACTTCTTTCTGTTAGATTTATTTGACATACTTAACATCTTTGGCTTGTTTTTTTCACAGGGCTCTAGTATCAAACTCGAGAGTTCGCGAATGAATGAATAAATGAATGAATGAATGAACTCGAGGAGTTCGGGAATGAATGAATGGTAGAGGGATCCTGTATCAAACTCGAGAGTTCGAGAATGAATTAATGAATGAAATGAATGAATGAATGATTGAATGAATGATCAGTTTGGCTTGTTTTATTTGTCAAATTTATTTGACAGACTTGACATCTTTGGCTTGTTTTTTGCACAGGTCTCCAGTATCAAACTCGATAGTTCGGCAATGAATGAATGAATAATTGAATAAAGTCGAGGAGTTCAGGAATAAATGAATTCTTTCTGTTAGATTTATTTAACAGACTTGACATCTTCGGCTTGTTTTTTGCACGGGGCTCCAGTATCAGACTCGTGAGTTCGGGAATGAATGAAGTCTTCCTATTAGCTTTATTTGACAGAATTGACATCTTTGGCTTGTTTTTTCCACAGGGCTCCAGTGTCAAACTCCAGAGTTCGGAATGAATGAGTGAATAAACTCGAGGAGTTCAGGAATGAATGAATGGCAGAGGGCTCCAGTATCAAACTCGAGTGTTCGTGAATGATTGAATGATTGAAATGAATGAATGAATGAATGAATAAATGATCAGTTTGACTTGTTTTTCTTGTTTGATTATTTGACAGACTTGACATCTTTGACTTGTTCTTTCCACAGGGCTCCAGTGTCAAACCCGAGAGTTCGGGAATGAAAGAGTGAATGAACTCGAGGAGTTCAGGAATGAATGAAAGGAAGAGGGCTCCAGTATCAAACTCGAGAGTTCGCGAATAAATGAATGAATGAATGAAATGAATGAGTAAATGAATGAATGAATGAATGAATGATCAGTTTAGCTTCTTTTTCTTTGTTAGATTTATTTGACAGACTTGACATCTTTGGCTTGACTTTTCCATAGGTCTCCAGTATCAAACTCGAGAGTTCAGGAATGAATGAATGATTGAATGATTGAATGAACTCAAGGAGTTCGGGAATGAATGAATTCTTTCTGTTAGATTTATTTGACAGACTTGACATCTTTGGCTTGTTTTTTCCACAGGGCTCCTGTATCAAACTCAAGAGTTCGGGAATGAATGAATGAATGAATGATCAGTTTGGCTTGTTTTTCCTGTTTGATTTATTTGACATACTTGACATCTTTGGCTTGTTTTTTACACAGGGCTCCAGTATCAAACTTGAGAGTTCGGGAATGAATGAATGAACTCGAGGAGTTCAAGAAGGAATGACTTATTTCTGTTAGATTTATTTGACAGACTTAACTTATTTGGCTTGTTTTTTTCACAGGGCTCCAGTATCAAACTCGAGAGTTTGGGAATGAATGAATAAATGAATGAATGAATGAACTCGAGGAGTTCGGGAATGAATGAATGGTAGAGGGCTCCTGTATGAAACTCGAGAGTTCGGGAATGAATGAATGGATGAAAAGAAAGAAAGAATGAATGAATGAATGATCTGCTTGGCTTGTTTTTCCTGTTTGATTTATTTGACAGACTTGACATCTTTGGCTTGTTTTTTCCACAGGGCTGCAGAGTCAAACTCGAGAGTTCGGGAATGAATGAGTGAATGAACTCGAGAAGTTCGGGAATGAATGAATGGCAGAGGGCTCCAGTATCAAACTCGAGTGTTCGGGAATGAATTAATGAATGAAATGAATGAATCAATGATTGAATGAATGATCAGTTTGGCTTGTTTTTTTTGTCAGATTTATTTGACAGACTTGACATCTTTGGCTTTTTTTTTCTGCAGGTCTCCAGTATCAGACTCGATAGTTCAGCAATGAATGAATGAATGAATGATTGAATGAAGTCGAGGAGTTCAGGAATAAATGAATTCTTTCTGTTAGATTTATTTGACAGACTGGACATCTTCGGCTTGTTTTTTGCACAGGGCTCCAGTATCAAATTCGAGAGTTCGGGAATGAATGAATTCTTTCTGTTAGATTTATTTGACAGACTTGACATCTTTGGCTTGTTTTTTCCACAGGGCTCCAGGGTCAAACTCCAGAGTTTGGAATGAATGAGTGAATGAACTCGAGGAGTTCGGGAATGAATGAATGGCAGAGGGCTCCAGTATCAAACTCGAGGGTTCGGGAATGTATTAATGAATGAAATGAATGATTGAATGAATGAATAAATGATCAGTTTGACTTGTTTTTCCTCTTTGATTTATTTGACAGACTTGACATCTTTGGCTTGTTCTTTCAACCGGACTCCAATGTGAAACTTGAGAGTTCGGGAATGAATGTGTGAATGAACTCTAGGAGTTCGGGAATGAATGAATGGCAGAGGGCTCCAGTATCAAACTCGAGAGTTCGGGAATGAATGAATGAATGAATAAATGATCAGTTTGGATTGTTTTTTTTTGTTAGATTTATTTGACAGACTTGACATCTCTGGCTTGTTTTTTCCACTGGTCTCCAATATCAAACTCGAGAGTTCGGGAATGAATGAATTAATTAATGATTGAATGAACTCGAGGAGTTCGGGAATGAATGAATTCTTTCTGTTAGATTTATTTGACAGACTTGATATTTTTGGCTTGTTTTATCTACAGTGCTCCTGTATCAAACTCGAGAGTTCGGGAATGAATGAATGAATGAATGAACTTGAGGAGTACGGGAATGAATGAATGACAGAGGTCTCTTGTATCAAACTCGAGAGTTCGGGAATGAATGAATGAATGAAATGAATCAATGAATAAATGATCAGTTTAGCTTGTTTTTCCTATTTGATTTATTTGACAGAGTTGACATCTTTGGCTTCTTTTTTCCACAGGGCTCATGTGGCAATCTCGAGAGTTCGGGAATGAATGAATGAATGAATGATTGAATGAACTCGAAGAGTTCGGGAATAAATGAATGACAGAGAGCTCCAGTATCAAACCCGAGAGCTCAGGAATGAATGAATGAATGAGTGAGTGAATGAATGATCAGTTTGGCTTGCTTTTTCTTTTAGATTTATTGACAGACTTGACATTTTTGGCTTGTTTTTTCCGCAGGGCTCCAGTATCAAACTCGAGAGTTCGGGAATGAATGAATGAATGAACGAACTCGAGGAGTTCGGGAATGAATGAATGGCAGAGGGCTCTAGTACCAAACTCAAGAGTTCAGGAATGAATGAATAAATGAAATGAATGGATAAATGAATGAACGATCAGTTTGACTTATTTTTTCTGTTACATTTATTTGACAGACTTAACATCTTTGGCTTGTTTTTTCTACAGGGCTCCAGTATCAAACTCGAGAGTTCGGGAATGAATGAATGAATGAATGAACTCAAGGAGTTCGGGAATGAGTGAATTCTTTCTGTTAGATTTATTTGATAGACTTGACATCTTTGGCTTGTTTTTTCCACAGGGCTCAAGTATCAAACTCGAGAGTTCGGGAATGAGTAAATGAATGAATGAATGAATTAACTCGAGGAGTTTAGGAATGAATAAATGGCAGATGGCTCCAGTATCAAACTCGAGATTTCAGGAATGAATGAATGAATGAATGATCAGTCTGGCTTGTTTTTTCTGTTAGATTTATTTGACAGACTTGACATCTTTGGCTTGTTTTTTCCATAGGGCTCCAGTGCAAACTCGAGAGTTCAGGAATGAATGAGTTAATGTACTCGAGGAGTTCGGGAATGAATGAATGACAGAGGGCTCCAGTATCAAACTCGAGAGTTCAGGAATGAATGAATGAATGATCAGTTTGGCTTGTTTTTTTGTTAGATTTATTTGACAGACTTGACATCTTTAGTATGTTTTTTCCTCAGGTCTCCAGTATCAAACTCGAGAGTTCGGGAATGAATGAATGATTGAATGAGCTCGAGGAGTTCGGGAATGAATGAATGCTTTCTGTTAGATTTATTTGACAGACTTGACATCTTTGGCTTGTTTTTTTCACAGGGCTCTAGTATCAAACTCGAGAGTTCGGGAATGAATGAATGAATGAATGAACTCGAGGAGTTCGGGGGTGAATGAATGGCAGATTTTATTTATTTTATTAATTTAATTTTAAATTTTAAATTTTTTATAATAAAAATTTTTTTAAAAAATCATATCTAATTTTTTTATTACAATACAAAATTTTACATAAAATTACATTTTAAGTCAAATTAAAAATTTAAATGAACTAGCTAAACAGACCATCTCGTCTAACGTTTCTCTCCTCTACCAATCAACCATCCTACCAGCCCCCGCTGCTGCTCTTGCCATCATCACAGCTACCAGCTACCGCTTGTTTCGTCGTTGCGTTGTATTCGAGAGGACAAAAACTTCCAGCAAATGTCATCGCCTTCCGGAAAGCAACCCCAAGTCATCACCTGCAAAGGTATAATATACAAGAATTTCCCAGAATCTGAAATGTGAAGACATGTTTGAATCTCATTTCGTTCATTTTAAAAACGTTGGTGCATTTGTAAATGTTTTGAATCCCTCTTTGTTGGTTTGTTTGTTAAGCCGCGGTGGCATGGGGAGCTTCTGAGCCTCTGGTGATAGAAGAAGTGGAGGTGGGTCCCCCTCAACCCATGGAGATCTAGGTTAAAGTCGTCTCAACCTCCCTTTGCCGCAGTGACCTCACCGCCTGGGAATCTCAGGTCTTTCTCTCTTTTTTAGTTACTTCTGTTTATGCAAATGTTTGTTTCTTAATTACTTGATTGAGCTTCATTTAAGGATTAAATTCACTAGCTTTTCTTTTCCCATTTCTTTATGGATGTCTACTTTTTAGATGTTCACTTATCTGGGTAATTTTTAGAAAGATCTGTAGAGGATTGCGTTAGATTAGAGTTTGAGATTTGACAAGTCACAAAGGACTATAGTTGACTTATTTACGGATCGTGTATTGGATCCTAACAAGTATCTTGAAGAGCTGTAGGTCATTGATCAATATATATCGGCATGCTATAACTTTAACAAATAAGTCTTCTGCATTTCAAAAAAAAAAAAAAAACAAATAAGTTTTGTGCCTACAGAAAAAATAAAGGTTTCCTAGAGAAGTATTATAAGAGGGAACAATGTACTAATTATTTTAGGTGAACTGAAACCACATTGTTGTGGAAAATAGAATGACTAGAGAAACCATTTTCAAAAAAAAAAAAAAAGAATGACTAGAGAAACCAAATTGGAAGATTTTTGAATTTTTAGGAAGTCGGGTAATAGCATGTGTCAGCATCAGAAGATTTGCTTGCTGGTTTTGGGTTGTTGAAATGTTACTTTGAGAGCAAGACTCTATGAATAAAATAATTATCAGATGGAGTAAGTCATTTAAATTGGTGAAGCATAGATAAGAGGCAATTTCTTTTTTGATGTTGCTCTGTAAAGAAAAAATGACAACAAATGATTCTTGACCTTTCTTCAGCTAAAACATCAATCAAAATATTTCCTACCAGAGCCCTGTGGGGGAATAGGATGTATTTTCACATGCTATAGTCATAGTTTTCTTACTTGAGTATTTCCTTGAATAGTCCAGACTTCAAAGGTCGGTTTATTTAAGTATGTTCAACATAGTCCTTTTCAGGAGTTGAATATCTATTCACCAATCCACATTTAATCGAGTTACTTCTAGATAAGTTGATCTGAACTTTCTTAGCAAATTGTTTGTTGTTGCAAACAATATTTCCTCGGATATTTGGCCATGAAGCATCTGGGTAACATCAGCACCTTTTTTCTTTTCTTATTTTTTAAGCTAATTTATGGTTATAGCGGATATTCTTCTCTTATGGAATAAATATGTAGTTCAGACGTGAGGAAAAATTTCACTTGTCTATAGAAAAAAGGAAGTGAAGAAAACATTTCAACGAGCATTATCTTCTTAGTGAACAAGCTTGCAGTGGGATTGTGTATGCTGTTAACTCAGCTTTCTATAAAATATTGACTTTATCAAATTTGGCAGGATTGTTGAGAATGTGGGGGACGAGGTAACTGAATTCAGTGAGGGAGATCATGTGCTTACAGTATTCACGGGAGAATGTAGTGCATGCAAGCAGTGTAAATCAGGTAAAAGCAATATATGCCAAGCATTGGGATTGGAAAGGAGAGGGTTAATGCATAGTGATCAGAAGACACGCTTCTTTATAAAAGGGAGGCCAGTTTATCATTATTGTGCTGTTTCAAGCTTCAGTGAATATATCATGGTGCACTCTGGATGTGCTGTCAAAGTGAACTCAGATGTGCCTCTGGAGAATATTGAGCTGTGGAGTAGCTGCAGGCAACTCTTAGTTCAGAATATTTTCCTTATTATACCCTCTATCTCAGGAAATTTTTAGCTGGTGTTGGGTATGCACTAGCCAAAATCATACAGTTGACATGTAACAATCTGAACAGAAAATTACTAATGATAGAACTGATTATTCCAAATGGGGAAATATGGATGCCAAGCGTTGTTGTGTCCTGGTAAATAGGACAGCAGAGAGCCTCTTTAGAAGATTTACAAACTAGCTTAAGTGAAACCACGGACTTTTCTGTCTTAACCAGTGTTGCTAAAAGCATGAAATCTAATTCCACTTATCTTTTTGGGCCTGAATTGACATGAAGAGATTTATTGGTTAAGGAATAGTAGATCTAACGAACAGAAGTACAATGCTAGGTCTGGGTGCAACTTGGAATGTTGCTGATGTATCAAAAGGGTCAACTGTGGTGATATTCGGTCTTGGGACTGTAGGCCTTTCTGTAAGTGCTTAGACTTGTAACAGCTTTCTCACCCGTGATTTTCTGCCACACGGCCACCTTATGATTATTGTAAACTGTAACCCTTTCTTGTATGATAGGTAGCACAAGGTGCTAAGTTCAGGGGAGCATCCAGAATAATTGGTGTAGACACCAATCCTGAAAAAGGTGAAAAAGGTAAAAGATGTTTACTTTTGTAAGTTTGGATTTGTATGAATCTAACAAATTTGAAATCCCTTGTTTAATAATGTGTCTATTTCGGCTGCACAGCAAAAGCTTTTGGAATTACAGATTTTATCAATCCAAATGAATGTAATGAATGTATTCAGCAGGTATTTATCCGATCAAACCACGGTGATAATTATTTCCCTTCCATGGACAATCATAGGAATAAAGACAGTTTTAACAGCAAATAAGGATTGGCTGATGTTATTTGTTTACAGTCTTATTGATAACCTAGTCAATATAATTAAATAGATATGAATAATGAACTAGATAAAATTAAAGAAAATTTGCCTACGTTTTCAACTACTCCGTCATTTTTGAGAAAGAAGTAGTTTGCCCTGAAATTGTTTGTTTGCTTTGTTTGTTCAGGTTGTTAAGCGTATTGCGGATGGAGGGGCAGACTACTCCTTTGAGTGCATTGATGATACTGGAATGATAACAACTGCATTGGAGTCATGTTGCGATGTAATTTTGAAAATAATCTCAGTTTTATATTTTGAATAATAAAATTTTATATTAGTGCACTTGGCTTCATTCTCTTTGGCGTCTTCTCTTTAGGGATGGGGTTTGACTGTTACACTTGGTGTACCAAAAGTAAATCCAGTAGTAACTGCACACTACGGATTACTGCTAACTGGAAGAACACTAAAAGGATCTTTATTTGGAGGATGGAGACCTAAATTGACCTCCCTTCATTAGTCGACATGTACATGAAAAAGGTAATATAACCATGATAAATTTGCTTTTCATTGTTAGAAATATTTTTCCTGTGGTTTATGTTTCTTATGTAAAACATAATTATGTGATCCAAATCATGAATCAGGTATAGATTATGCAGCCCATAAATATTATTGAATTTGGGTTATCATGGCTCAAGTTCATTTATTATGGAATAATTTGGGTTATCGAGGCTCAAGTTCATTTATTATGGAATTTGGGTTATCAAGGCTCAAGTTCCTTTGGCGTAGATTTGGAAACATGTTATAAAACTTTTGAAGTGTACATGTTAATCTATGATAGTTCTTGGATTCTTAAGTTATATTTATCAACTTAATCTTTTCGAGCAATCGAGGCATATAAGATTTATTGTACTCGAAGTTTTTCTCTCAAGTTATTTAACTTCCTTTTATTAATAAACACATTATCTGTTTTCGTTTGATTGTGTCATTTTATTTAGAGTCAATTCTGTTTTTTAGTGTTTCAGGGTGGATACCTCATCCATCTTGTTGCCCTTTTTTTTTCCAGATTCCATTAATAAAATTTTTGAGTTTTCTATAAAAAGAAAATAACAAACACATTACAAATACATATAGCCATGAGTGTGTAGCCTCAAGAAAAAAGAGGGAAAAAAAGAGGGTGAGCTAAGAAAACAGAAAGGAAATGAAAACTTGCTTAATTTATTTATTCTGACAAGGCTTTCGATGATGTGTTAACCATGAGTGTGTAGCCTTAAGAAATAACGGATATGAAAACCTCCGCGGTTGATATCAGTTCATGTATAATGACCATAACAATGTGAAAGTCTTCTTTATGGTTCTATGAGTAAAGCATGTAAAAATCCAAAATTACTATGTGCAGCAAATCCACATTGACGACTACATTACACATAACCTGCCACTCGAAGATATCAATGAAGCTTTCAATCTCATGAGTGAGGGGAAATGTTTGCGTTGTGTTATTCACATGCCCATGCAACTTCCTCTTGCTTCAACAACTTGATGAAGAGCAGCTGGCCACAAATGGGAATCAGTCATCCTTCTTATGATGGATTTTTAGTAGCAAGTGTACAATCGCTTGTATGTTCTGGACCCACTATAGTTTTCTGTATTGTATAAACATGTTTACAAACTGCTCAGAATTAATTGTCCCAGGTTTTAGATGGTTTTGACTAATTGAAGGGAGTGAGGTCTTAAAATTGCTTTCTTGTCAAGTGTGTGTGTGGGTACCTGGTTTGTGTTTTTTCTCCAATTAATGAACTTTA
>NW_010358783.1:835-1138 GCF_000414095.1 Morus notabilis | reverse complement strand
ACGGTGAAAACTTTTGGTGTCGTAACAAGGCCCACAATCCGTCAGATCATAGCTCTCTTCGTCCTCGATAACCGCCATGAAACCGTAACAATTTTTTGCGTCGTAACGGGCCCCATTAGCCGTTAGATCGAAGCTCTCTTCACAATCTGCAATGGCCAAAGGAACACTTAAAACTTTTGGTGTGTAACGGTGCCCATCAACCGATAGATCTAATCTATGTTCGCGCTCTACAACCACCACGGGAACGGCGACATCTTTTGGTGTCGTAACGGGGCCCATCATCCGTCATATCGAAGCTCTCTT
>NW_010358783.1:0-490 GCF_000414095.1 Morus notabilis | reverse complement strand
GACAACTTTTTGTGTCGTAATGGGGCCGGCCCATCAGAGGTTATATCGAAGCTCTCTTCGCGCCCTACCACCGCCACCAGAATGGCGACAACGTTTGGTGTTGAAACGAGGCCCATCAGCCGTTAGAGAGAATCTCTCTTTGCGCTTTACAACCGCCCCAGAAAGGGCGACAAATTTTGGTGTCGTAACGGGGCCCATCAACCGTTAGATTAAAGAAGCTCTCTACGCGATCAACGAGTGGCACGGGAACGACGACAACTTTTGGTGTCGTAATGGGGCCCATCAGCCGTTAGATTGAAGCTCTCTTCACGCTCTACAACCGCCATGAATTTAGCGACAACTTTTGGTGTCGTAACGGAGCTGGCCCATCAGAGGTTACATCGAAGCTGTCTTCGTGCTTTACCACCGGCAATAGAATGGCGACAACGTTTGGTGTCGAAATGGGGCGGTCGTAGATCGTAAAGAGAGCATCGATCTAACGGCTGATGGG
>NW_010358782.1:3901-15055 GCF_000414095.1 Morus notabilis | reverse complement strand
ATTTTTTGTTTTCGTTTTCTCCTCTCTCAAGCACAGAGAGAGAAATAGAGACATTAATTGATTTTTTTATACTGAAAACAATCTCTTAATAAAATTATTAAACGTATTTTCAAAAATAATTTATGTCTGAGATTGAAAATATTTTTATTTCTATTTGTATACAAAAAATAAAATTATTTTAAAATGAATTTCAAACGTACCATTAATTCTAACTGATTTTATTTGGTGATTGATACTTGGATGTAATTTTTATTAAAAATTTACACAAGAATCTTAAGTTGGTTTGGCAAATGGCCATAATATGAAAATAAAAGCGTCCACAGACCACCACATCAGTAATTATTGTACGCAACAAATCCAAGTATCAAAAGAGTATTTTTCTAAGCATCACTACGAAGAAGAAAAAGGTCAAAAAGAATGTGGCAAAAATGGGGCTATTGACTATTGTCATGATAAAACTCCACAACTTTTTTTTTTCCTGAGAGATAAAACTCCACGACCACACCATTTATTCCTCAGCACTGTAGCCCTTACTACAGTGAGAATGCCACGTCATTTGCCACATACAGTATTGGTCGTTTCTCTAAATTCTTTCTTTCTCTCTCTCTCTCTCTTTTTCCCTAACATTGTGTGCTGTGGTCCAAAAGCAACAAACATATTAAGAATCTTAAAAAAAACAAAAAACAAAAAAACGAAGGGCTACCACTCAGCAGAGAAGACAATAATACTGATAATTTCATATTCCAACGTAAAGGAAGGTACAGAAATGGAGGTCGTAATTCATGCATGAAAATTGACTGGACGAAAAACATGAGTACTATTTGCAATGGAAGATTAACCCAAGAGAATCCCATAAACAAAAATATGCCTGAGAAAAGAAAACCAAAAAAAAAAAAGAAAAGCACCTGATTCTCTTTCAACGTAAGATAGAAGTGACTGCTCTAAAAATGGCATCGTTTACCAGAATTATCACCCACCAATGAACACAAAAAATTTCTATATATAAAGCATCAACTTCAAACACGTTAATCTGCAAGAAGAAGAAGAACCCAAAAAAAAATCAAGTTAAGTTCTTGTCAACATGGGAGACCACGCCTACGTTTACAGAGGCCACTCTTCCTACGACGACGACGACGACGACGACAAGGTCTGCCGTACGTACATCATCGACGTCGACGGCCGTCAGCGCACCGTCATCGGCTGCTCCCCCTACTACGACACCTCCGAGACCTACGTCGTCGAAAAGGAGGTGACGGAGCGGATCCGCTCTCCTCTCGTCACCGATTACCGCCACGGATCGCCCAAGAAGGCCGATATCCCGGCGAGGGACTACGGATCACCATACGGAAGCTACGAGAAGTACCGGAGTCCTTCGAGCGCACCGTACTACGACCAGCACCGCCGTCCTCAGGAAGTCAACGACTTCCTCACCGGCGTCCAGATCGAGGCCAGCCGACCTAATAATAATTATCACCACACCCCGCCACAAAACCGCCCGGCTGTTCACTCGAGTACTACTCCTACTCCTGGCTATGGCGGATACGGCGATTACAGGGCTGGGAACAACTATGGAGGATATAGCAGCGACGAGGACGAGAGAGAAGTGGCGCATTACCCGAGGATTGAACCACCAAGGCCAGGCCCTAAGGTTTTCAGCAGTATCGACGAAGTTACGGATTACCTGAAATCAAGTTCGAGGCCTGATTCTGTGAAGCCGCACAGGCCGAATGTGAAGACCAACGGTACTGAAGCCGTGAAACCTTTCGGTGCGAATATGAAGAGTTCTGATGCTGTGAAGCCGTACGGTTATGGATCGGACATGAAGAGCACTGAATCCGGGAAGCCGTACAGTAATTATCGGCCGGAATCTGTGAAGCCGTATGGGTATGGATCGGACAAGAAGAGCACTGAATCCGTGAAGCCGTACGGTACTTATGGATCGGAATCTGTGAAGCCGTATGGCTATGGATCGGACAGGAAGAGCACTGAATCCGTGAAGCCGTACGGTACTTATGGATCGGAATCTGTGAAGCCGTATGGGTATGGATCGGACTTGAAGAGCACTGAATCTGTGAAACCTTACGGATCGAATTTGAAGAGTTCTGAAGCTGTGAAGCCGTACAGTACTTATGGATCAGACGTGAAGAGCGGTGAATCTGTGAAGCCGTACAGCACTTATGAATCCGATTTTAAGAGTACTACTGAAGCTGCTAAGCCGTACGGAACAAAGCACCCGATCAATAGTAGTACTGGCCAGCCGGTGATCGACTGTTACGAGGCTGCAAGGAGGTATAATGGCACGGTCATACGATCTTGAAGTTGATGGAAAAATAAAAATGAAAAATGAGCTAAAATACTGCTTTTGGTTGAAGAGGTTTTTATATATAGATCATATATATCTTTGGCTTTATGTATTGGGTTTAAATATTTGCTGCTATCTATAATATAATCGTCTGCGCTCTTATATATTTATATTGACTATCAGTGTTGAAGATGGGCTTTGATCTCGACACGGAATAGTAAATGGTTGTACTAAGCTTATTTCTAATCAAATTATAAATAAAGTGGATATGATACTTTTAACTTTTTGTTTGTTCTGCATTTTAGATTTTGTTGCATGACAGAGAGTTATATCTAGAAATACATTTTTTTTTGTTGTTGGAAGGAATATAGAAATTCATTTTACCAGAGGCATTTAATTTAAAATAAAATTTTTGAGTTACTTACTAAGGATTTTATCCAATATTTTAGTCACGTTTCAAACTTTCATGTCGCAGATACTAATCATATATATTCGTTTCTCTTTTTTTTTTTTTTTTCCCACCCGAAAAAATCTGTTCTTTTTTCTTTTTTTTTTTTTTTTCCCACCCGAAAAAATCTGTTCTTTTTTCTTTTTTTTTTTTTTTTCCCACCCGAAAAAATCTGTTCTTTTTTCTTTTTTTTTTTTTTTTCCCACCCGAAAAAATCTGTTCTTTTTTCTTTTTTTTTTTTTTTTCCCACCCGAAAAAATCTGTTCTTTTTTCTTTTTTTTTTTTTTTTCCCACCCGAAAAAATCTGTTCTTTTTTCTTTTTTTTTTTTTTTGAAATAGATTTGTTTCTTACATACTTAAACAAATGTTTAATTTTTGTTAAAATTTTATTCATATAGAAAAGAAGAACATATATTATGCATGGTGTAAACCCTAACAGGTAACAAGTATATGTGCGTGTGAAAAAAATCCAGCCAAAAAAAAAAAAGGAAAAAAGACAAGATTTTTTCGGTGAGGCAAAAAAAAAAAAAAAGCTATCTAATTTTTGGCTAAAAAAGGAAGAGAGTAGAGGCATATAATTTATATGCCTACCGCATATGTCCAAGAAAAAGGAAGATGATATAATTCATTTTCTTTATATATAAACAAATGAAGATCATGATATTTGGTAACAAGGAAGATGATACTGATGGTACCTAAAATAGTTCAGAAAATCTTAAGATCATACAAAATCTACCTTAGATATTATTGGTTTTGGAACAAATTTACAATTATAAACAACCCAGATTTGATTAAAGTCAAGCACGTTGATTTCTTCCAAGTTATGTTACTTTTTTTTATAAGCTCTTAATTATGCTATTCAATCTTTATACAAACATATAAGATTCTATTCAAGCATAGTTCCATGTCCTAACTCTATATATATGCTACCTAGATTTTGTCCTTCCATTCATATACGCCCATCAATAAAAACACAATAATGGCTACCATATTCTCTACTCCTTTTCATATTCTCTATACTCTCTTCCAAACTCCCCAGCGAAACCGATGCTTTTAGAATAAATCTTACCCGCATAGATTCATTCGAATCACCAATGTTCTCAAAGAACCTCACCAGAGAAGAAAGACATGAGAAAGTTCTCTCAACTCACCATAAATCGCGCTCTTCATGTAAGATACACAAACACAAATGACTCAAATATATATGTCAAGGACGTTGATCCTGATGATCCTCTACGGCAGCTTGTCTATGCCGGTCCTGAATATATCATGATGCAGCACGTGGTCGTTTACTTGAGCTAGGGCAATGTTTATCTTTTCCTTTCTTGCTGATGCCACTTGTTATTTTGCGTTTTATGGTTTCTGGTATGTCGTTTTGCTGTATGTGGGATAGACAAAAGACTCTTGCTAGGGTTGGGGCCAGCTTGGCCTTTCCCTTTTGGTTTGTATGTTTTCTCTCTATAATCCAAGTCTCCTAAAGGAGCAGAGCTCCCTTGAGCATCCAAATTTCGGCTTCTACGCCATATCAGAGGCTTATTTGTGACATTGATACGCATCGGCTCAGAAGGATACTCACCTTTGGATGACCGTCGACACAGGAAGTGACGACACGTGGGTCCAATGCGAAGACTGCAAAACCTGCTTCCCAATCCTAGAAGGAAGAATCGGATACGTACACCAGTGGCTTCATTCAAAATTTTAATTCATGCCTTTTGTTCCTTTTTGTTCTTCTTTTTAGCTTTCTCCACGGTGAGACCCTTTAAAAAAATCTATCAGTAGAATACCGTATTTTGACCGTTAAATTACCTTTTTAATGGTAAGATCTGTACAGAGAGCAGTTTTGTACAGCGCTGTAAATATTTAACATGGACCTACACAGATCTAACCGTTGAAACCTTAATTTGACGGTCAAAATAAGGTATTCTACCGGTGAGTTTTTTTAAAGGGTCTTATCGTAGAGACTCCCCTTATCTTATTTTGACCTCTTTTAAATTTTTTTAATCTCTAACTTTTAAATTATGGTAGGATATTAACATTTTTGCTTCATTGGTGGGAGTTGTTTTTAACCATTTGATTAGTTTTTTAATAGTTAAATTTGTAAATGTTTGCAACAAAAATTTATAACGTGCAATGTACAACTGCTCTTACACCATATCAAACCGTTGACAGACTAATCTAACGGCTAAAACACAATTAATAATGGTGGAGCGAAATATAGCCTTTTCTATTGTAAATGTACACTTAAAAGTTTTAGCTTACACGTTTATCTTTTACTTTTAAGAATTGTGTTAGGGACACCAATTTTATATCACAACCTTTTATATAAACTTCAAGTTGTTATTTTCTAGGATAAATCATTTTGATACATTGTTATAGCGAAACATGTATTGTATATCATGTATTTTTTATAATAGTAAAATAGTACCTTAACATATTAGAAAACCTTTTTTTTTTGGGTACCCTGGGCCTCTTTTCTGAGACATAAAATGAAAATTTGCGCTTATTAATATTTTTTTATTTGACTGATCTGAATTTCCTTTCAATAGATAATAACAAAAACTACACATAATAGAAACGAAAACATAAAAAAAAAAATTATGAATTATTATGACAATTCACGTGTCACATCAGTTGGTGCATAAAAGTTAAGATTTAATTAGTGTGCCTAGCATTATTCTTTGTATTTATTTAAAAAATTAATTTTAATTTCTTGCTCAATCCCTATTTAGTTACAAAGGGTCAATGACATTCAGTTTTCTGCCTTGTGAGTGACCACCCACTCTACGAGCCCAAAAAGTGCCAAAACAGAATCTGCCTCTACGACATAAACTATCCCTACAACGCCAGCGTAAGCGGCATCCTCTCCACGGAAACCTTGTATTTTGGTACCAAGTACATCCACGTTAAGTGACTCAAATTAGTTTTAGAAAAGTTACTATTTTTAGTTTTTAGGTAAAAATTATTTTATAATTTATTAAAAGTTTATAAATAAGTGTTTTGTGTAAGACTTTATGTGTGTGTTCAAAAAAAAGTGCAAAAAAAAGTCATTTTTTAGAGAGAATGAGAGAGAGAAATGAGAAAAGAGATAGATAAGAGTGTAAGAGGTTTTGAGTAGAGATAGAAAGTGAGAAAGTTATATAAGTGTAATTTTAAAACTGTTGGTGAATTTTCTCCTTCTTTTATGGAAGTAAGAAAATTTTTTAAACCACTTAATATGACACATCGAAAATGACTAGAATATGAAAATGACACATCGCTTAAAACAAAAACAACAAAGCAAACGACAAAAAATAATAATAAAAAAAATACAAAAAAAAAACCCTAAGAAAAACAATATGAAGATATTTTTAAGTTGGCAAAATCTTTTTTCTGCACGTAGTTTCAATAATACAATATACTTCACCAGGTAGTCAGAGTAATTTTGGGTGACTAAGTGGTGATAAAGAAAGTGGTTTAGACTCCCATTAATATCTCATAAAAAGCAGATTCTTGTAATCCATTCATATCCTGATCTAATTAGATCAGTATGAAGTGCATAAAGAGGGAAATTGGTTAGACCTTTAGCACTCACCTGTGCAAACCATTACTATATAGCAATATCAATATTGTGCATAATTGGAGATGACAACATAACAAAAGAAAGTTGGTCTCTCTTATACAGCCAGTAATAGCAGATTTCATGCACCATATTGTGATCTAGCCAAATCCTCAATATATAATTGATTGCTATATTATACATATATGAGTAATACATCCACCACAAGAAAACGAAGAGCAAGAATTATGGCTCCTAGAACCATCTCCAACACACCAATTATAAGTGGAATTTTTCTAGCCTTACTCAATTTCATGCTTGCAATAACCACCATCATCATGCCCATTGGAACCAATGGCTTGAGCGTAAGGCTCATTCCCAATGGCATCCCTATTTCCCAAAAATCTCACTCTTGAAGAAAGACACCACAAATTGTTTGAAATGTCCCAAAATCACGCTCTTCATATCCAACAACGTTCCATGATTATGAGGACTTAATACTACTATACTACTTCAACTCTGACTTTAACCGACTCAACCGCGAATTCAATGAAAGAATCAGCACCCGATTTAATAATACGGAAATAGTAGAAAATAAGTTAATATGAAAAGCTTAAGGAAGTATATAGGCTAACTTTTAGTTATAAAAATTAATAGGCCATAACTTGTTAAGTTATGGTTCATAACCAGATAAGTTATAGATAAACTTGTCAAGTTATGGTTCATAACCAGACAAGTTATGGACAAAAACAGTAATTTGACATATTTATTAACTAAGTAAACTATTAGCCTATTAATTTTAATTCATCTCAAATTTTAGCATATTTCCCTCTTTCTCCCTCAATAATATTGAGGTCCACCCGACTCAACATAGCACAAGTTTCCATTGGCTGAAAACCCTTCCCGACCGACATGATGATAGATTCGGGAAGCGACCTCTCGTGGGTGCAATGTGAAGGATGCCTCAGCTGTTTCCCTCTAAATGGTACGGGAAACTTCAAATACACGCAATCTCAATCATCTAGCCATTTGCCATGCAATCACTCTCTTTTGCACTCTGCAAACTGTGTGACCTACACGGTTTTTGCCGCTACAAAATTGAGTACTACCTCGGAAGCAGCACCGAAGGCGTGGTGTTGACAGACTCCTTCACATTCCCAACCAACAGCGCCACAACCGCCGCAAAGTACCCCGGTTCGGCATTTGGTTGTGGCCCTATCAATGCGGAAATAAACTTTGGCAGTAGAGCCAACAATTTGATAGCCGGAATTATGGGGTTTGTTGTGGACTCAGGTAGTCCTTACTCTTACTTGGTCCAAAGCGTTTAAGGAATTTTTGGAGAAAAATTGGTTCAGTATTTTATGGAGTACAATGGATTGAGTACAATGCAAAAACCATTAGGGAGGTTTGATCTTTGTTATAATATGACGGCAAAGAGAAAGAGGTATGTTTTTCCTTAAGTGGCATTTCAGCAAACAAATCACCGGTTTGTGTTTGATGGTGCGCGATCTATGATGGCCTTTGCACCTGAGAATTGTCAGTCTTAAGGACTAATTATTGGGAATTATTAAGGCCTTTTTGTATTAAGATGATCATATGCGATCAATTATATTTGTATTTATATATATATATATATATGCTGGTTTTTGGTAATGAAAATTTAATTTGTCTAATCTATTATTGGGGGTTAAGCTATGGAAAATCACCGAGAAAAAAAAAAAAACACGACAAAAAAATAACTTATGTAGAAGAAGCTTCTATCGGTACTATACGTTTTTGAATTATTTATCATATTATATCAATTAAAATTTGAGGTTACAAAAACAACAAACAAACTAAAAATTACAAGTACCGGAAAAGTTAAAGTTTTCTAGATACATTATCATTTAGTAAGGGGCATTCGGCAAACCTTTTACCTTTACTTGAAATCAGTAGAAAAAGAGAAATAAAAAGTTGTGATTTTTCAGTAAGTGTTTATAATTATGTTTTTAAAAGTACTTAAATAGATTAAAATGAATTAAAAATTTTCTAATAAAAATAAAATGTTACAATGATGTTTATAATATCTTATTAAAATTCTGATATAAATTTTAAAGGCTATTCAAAATAATTATTTTGAGAAGACTTTGATTGAAATCTCTTCTAAAAATCAAAACAAATCATCCAAACATTTTCAAAAACAACTTTTAAATCCATAAAGCCAAAGGCAATTCTTATACTCCCATATAACTCTTTAATTTTAGTTACAAAAGGAACAAGGGAAAAAAATTAAAGAAACCATATCAGGGAAAAAAAGGGTAATCCCATAAATTTTCTAAGGTTTATCCTTAATCTTATTTTAGTTCTTGAATATTAAAATGTCTCGTAGTTAGTCATAAAAAATGGTAATTCAAAAAATTTCTTAAGGTTTATATTCTCAATCCTATTTTAGTTTCTGAATTTTAAAATGTCTCATAGTTAGTATTTAATCTATTATTATATTTTAGTTCGGTCTTTCTATTAGTTAGGTGTTAAATATTTAACACAACATGTGAAAATTGAGAATTAAAATTGAAAAAATCTAAAATTTAAAGACTAAAAGAATAAAAAAAATAAAAAATTAACTTTTACAAATAGTCCATAAATTTTTAATATTTTTAATTTTAATTTATAATTAATAGACATTTAATTAAATATTTATAACAGAGAATCGAAATTAAAGATGAATAATAAATCATGAATCAAGTGTGGGGTGCGGGACCAAGTGGGATTAAGAGGAAAAGAAACAAATTGACCAAAAACAAGGAAAAGAGGAAAATAATTATAAACGTGACAAAACAAAATAATAATAATGAACGTGACAAAACGGCGACGTCTGCAAGTGTTTACTTCGTGCACAAACCTTGGCAACTTACTACACACATGACAGATCACACTGTAAAGTGTCAAACTCTCAAACAGCTTTTTGCTTCTTTCATCGTAAATTTCGCTTCCGTCAGCAGATGTGTGAGCAAGTCGAGGGAGTTATAGAATGGCGTAAATTAAAAATAAAAACGAAAAACCCGTTTGCTGTACCATATCTCACTTTCTTCCCCCACTTTTTCCGTCACTTTCTCGGGAAAACCTTCGGCAGCATCCGGCAATTGAACTGGGGACCCCAACGTAAGCGCGTGGTCTTCTCGGCTCTTTCGGCTCCTACCCAGATCGTTTTCGTTTCTGCTCTCTTATCGGTATTCTCTCCTTATTTGATGTTTTCAACTATTTGGTTCTTGGGTTTTGTTTTGTGGATGTTATTGCATTAATTAGATCTCATCAGTATGGGTTCTAGGATGTTATTGATGGGTTAGCTTTGTTTTAGCTATTTGGCGCTGTTTGATTGCCGAGAAAATGATGGAAAGGGATTTTATTTGATTTCTTTCTTCAACTTTTCAATGGGGTTGGAGCTTTTTTTCATTCATTTTTTTTTTTCCATTGAGTTGGTTGTGATCAATTGGGTTTGTCTGCCCTGAGCCCGGGATATTATCGATGGGTCTTTCAGTAATTAATTAGTTCTGTATTTTGTTGTTAAATGGTACGGTCAAGGTCGAATTTTTCCTTGCCACTAGGTCAAGATAGCTTTTTTACGTTGTTGCTGTGTGCATTTATGATTCAGCTATTATATTTCTGTTTGGCTTCTGAGAAAATGTATAATAGAGGAGATAACAAAGCAAAAAGAAAAGAAGTGTCTCTATTTGTGTGCATTTCGTAAAACCAAAATTGTTTTCTTTTTCCTTAATTTTATCTGTTGAAGTAGAAGTTACAGAAGAAGCTTCTGTGTCAATTTAAGCGATGAAGCTACCCGTTTCTATCTGGTTGATGGTTGTTGGTTTTGCTGTTTGTGAATTTTCTACTTTCTAGGTTAAAAACTGTTTGCTGCTTGCCTAGATTTCTCTTTGTTGAGATGCATTTGAGATGTAAATGTGGGAATTGATGCCATGTTCGGAGAGAAGCAGTTTCAGTTACATAAGCTGCTTGTGTGTATGCCACATTTAGGGATATATTTTTTACTAATTATGTTCAGTGCTCTCTGTATTCAGGCATGTATAAGAACCAACTGCAAGAGTTAGCGCAAAGAAGCTGCTTCAACTTGCCATCTTATTCGTGCATCCGGGAAGGACCAGATCATGCACCTCGGTTCAAAGCTACCGTCAACTTCAATGGAGAAACTTTTGAAAGCCCTTCTTTTTGTTCCACTCTAAGGCAGGCTGAACATGCTGCAGCAGAAGTGGCGCTGAACACACTTGCAAAACGAGGCCCTTCTAGAGCATTGGCCGCAAGAGTACTGGTGAGCAAAAAATATATAGAGCTCTTCCTTTTTTTTTTTTTGTGATTAATTTGGAAGTGAGAGTTGTTTTATGATCTTTTCATGCTTGGTCGAGATAGATAAACATTTTTTCAGATAGGAATGTATCTGTTCACAAATTCATTCTGATTCTGCCTTCTTGTGAATTTCATTGGAGATGTTTCTGCCTCCTTGCGAAAAGTTGCAATTTATGTTGACGGATTTCTCAGAAGAATGAAGGTTGACAGAAAAGCAATGATAGAAGAAAACTTATTCCATGCTAACTATGTCTTCACTTCTTTTGGCCCCTTGTTGATATATGATGTATCCCACATGCTAATATGTCCTGTCATGTTATGAAATTCCTTGGCATCCTTTAAAAACACGGAAAGTTTTTAACAAGATGTGAATTGGTATAACTAATAACTAATATGCCACTTTTGTTCTTTTGCACCACGCAGGATGAAACGGGAGTTTATAAGAACTTGCTTCAGGAAACAGCTCACAGAGCTGGGTTGAACCTTCCTGTTTATACCACTATTCGTTCAGGACCAGGTCATGTTCCTGTA
>NW_010358782.1:0-3870 GCF_000414095.1 Morus notabilis | reverse complement strand
TGAGCAGGAATGACCTTTACCGGAGAACCAGCAAGGAACAAGAAACAAGCTCAAAAGAATGCAGCCATGGCTGCTTGGTCGTCGCTGAAAAGATGTAAGCTTTTTTTCTTTCTTTCTTCCTTTCTTGTATGTGGTATTTCTTTTTCCCAGAGGTCTCGTATTTGTGGAACCAACCACGCAATTCTAAAATTCTCCTGGGAAAATGCATGCGTCAGTTCTACATTTATTCTTTTTCTAGAATATCTTTCTAGCATTTGTGAACTATCTTACTGGTTCATAAATGGGAATTGTCTAAATATATAACAGTTTCTTGTTGCCTTGTAGTGGCTCAACGTGGCTCATCTCCGTCTCCTTCCACGGAGTCTAAAGGTGATGAAGAACAGGAACAAGTTATTATTGCTCGTGTTCTTGCAAGTTTACATCCAGCAGAAAGTAGGAGTTCTTCACAAAACGATTGTCAACATGTAGAACAGAGATACATTCCCATCTGCAGCAAATCAACCTTGCCAACTTCAAGCTTGTTGCCATTGCAATTCCATAGTTGGGCGTACCCCAGCTATCCCCCTGAATTAGCCATGTACCAATTGTGGCAGCAAGAGCAATTGTTACAGGCTCAACGTCACTTATTCCAACTTCCATTTTCATTATCTACGCGGTCCGCTCCGCAGATATATCCTTTCATGCAATCGGTGATCCACCCAGATCACTGTCTCTACTTTCCCAAAATGGATCAAGAGTCAACTTCTACAAGACCAAGAATTACAATTGCTACCTCAGCACCATCGCTCTGCTTGTCTGACCATTTGGTCCCTGATCCAATCAGAGGCAGGTCAACAGTGACTATTCAAGAGATACAGGAGGAAAGACTGGAAGAATCTGCCAAGTATTCAGCACCTGTTGTTTCGGACTCCTTTCTCCTTGGCAACAGTAGTACTGAACCAAGTCCTAGAGTCCAGAAACCAGTTCAGGAGGATGATAAACAGAGGGTTGGTGATGGTGCTAGAAGTACTCGAAATGCCAAGCTAGAAGGGAACCAAACCACGCAAGTTGAATGGTCTTACCCTCAAATGATCAATTCTAGATTTGAGCCAGCTGACTTTCGGTTGCCAAATCCACGTGGTTTTGACTCTTCCAGGCTTAGTCCCAGACATCAATATCCTCCTAGAGCAAGTTCCCACAGAAGTTTAGGGCCGTCTTCTGGCGCTCCCCCTGTGACAAATAGAACCGTAGGGCCCACTTCTTCAATAGGTTTCAGGCCACAAAATCTGTCAGCACAGTTTCCTGGTACACCAAGAATGAGAACAGGCAGCCCTTCATGTTCAGCTAGACCCATGCCTGAGAGAATGGAACTTGGAGGAGTGAGACATAAGTTTATGGCACCAGCTGTTCGAATTAGATCAGTTGTACCTGTATGTTCTGCTCCACCACCGAGAAAAAAGCCCGGTTCCAGCCAAGAGGGAACATCATCGAACATGGAGAAGAAAGATAAAGATCAAGACAACATGTCAAAGGCAAGTTCAGAGCTTGGTAAACTTCAGATATAGTCCATGTATAGATACTACAATCATTTTTCTTTTAGATGGATAGTGTTAAATGTGAGAAATAGGGAGGCTTGTGAGAGGCCATTGATACCTATTCAAAAGTATTTAGAATAAATGGGGTAGCTCTTTAAATATTTTAAATATTCTGGGTATAGATTTAAGGAACATACTTTTTCGAGCTTAATCGGGGTTCAAACTACATTCAGATTTTCATATATAGGAGTGCTATTTCAAATTTTCGATTCAAAGAGGTTGTTTGATCAAGGTGGTAATAAGAGAAGCTACTGTTGTATACTGTTCTTGTTGTATCTTTTTTTGGGTATAAAAAGGTCCAATGATTTCTTTAAGCTTTATTTTTCTGGAATTTTTCTGGTAGGCACTTAAAGTACTACCAAAAAAGTTACGTTTTAGCCGTCTACTTTGTATATTTACTTGATCATATCAAACGAACCATTTGCTTGTGGCGTCATGGAAAATCCCTCATCACTTCTGTAAAGTTGTTGTAGGTTCTTTACGAATGACAAGTCATATGAGTGGCTCTACTATGAACAGATCTCAACCAATTGTCTCATATCGTTTGTTCATGTCTACAAAGACTCGAACACTGAACTTTGAAGATGTTATAGCAGTTATTTCCATGCTTTGAGCGGTGCTTTAACTTTGCAAATTACTTTTCATACTTAACAGTTGTTCAAATTGAAGTTTAAATGACCTTTTCATTTGAGAAAACGAGAGGCTTCTAGGAAGTTTTACTGTTCTTCTGTGCTTACAGCACACACTCAATGGCTTGCTTGTCGAAGTAATTGAATTAAAGCTTAGGATTTCAGCACAAATGATCTCTTTTGAAGGATGTTTTTCATAAATGGTCCAAGTTTTATAAAATTATAAAAATGGTCGTTTTTATAACTTACTGGTTAATCATTGATTGATTCAGCAAGTAATTATGATTGACTCTAGTTTATTACTGATTAACTCGATTATTCTTTATTATTAATCAACATTAGTTACTATTTAATTTAAAATCAATTATTAATTAATTAATTTTAATCAACAAATTACATGTATATTAATAATAAACTATTGATAAATTAATAATGAATCGGTCAATCATGATTGACTGTGGATCAATCACTGGTTGATTGTGGTTCATAAATCAATCATTGATTGACTCATGTAAACAAAACGGTAATTTCGTAAAATAAAAAAAGTTTGGTCATTTTATGAAAAGAAGTGGTTAAAAAAAAGGTGACCCAACACAATTTCCCTTAAAACTTTTTGTTTAAGAACATAACAAGCTTTACGTGCTTGGAACTTATATAATTTTCTCTTTGGGTAATTTTTAAAAATACCCTTTAAAATGAAGTTCTATTTTATTTATACCCCTTAATATTAATCTATATATTTTTACTTTTTAAATTATGACTAATTAAGAGGAAGAGTTTTTTTTTTAAAAAAATTAGTACTTTCAATAAGTTAAATACTTATAATGAAGTAAAATCTGTAATTTTCTCTATATATTTTTACTTTTTAAATTATGACTAATTAAGAGGAAGAGTTTTTTTAAAAAAAAATTAGTACTTTCAATAAGTTAAATACTTATAATGAAGTAAAATCTGTAATTTTCTCTTTTTTTTATTGTGTTCGTTAATTTTTCTTTTTACAACAACTTAGTGTCATTATTATTATTATTTGCTTGAAAGTGTGATTATTTTGTTGATGCGTATGCCTTATCGACATTATGAAATAATATAAATCAATTGATTGCAATATTCTAGTTTCCCCTCTTTTTTCCTTCTTTTACTCTTCCTAATTGTAAAAGCAACACTTTTTTTTTTTTTTTTGCTTGAAGTCAGAACGATTACTCAACTCCCATTTGACAAATTCCATAGAGGGTCCCAAAAAGGAAAAAAAAAAACTCAAATAAATAGGTATACGGTGATATAATGTCCGATGGAGTAATTATTAAATCAAACAATGCATATTACACGGAGATAGATACTATAAAATAATTTTTGAATAGCATCGACACATCTATCATATATGATAGTTAAGATCGATACCCCATAAAAGAATTTTTAAATAGCGTCAACATATTTATAATACATTACGGTTTAACATAAGAAGATTTTAAGTGCTATTACTCTCAAATTATTTAGTGAACTTTTGGTTCATAAATTTAGAATTATTTTCGATTTACGTGTATTTTTATAAGAAAAAATATTATAATGAGCCACGAACTATAATTCAAATTATGACACGAATCTTCATATCAAACACCCCCTTATAAATAGAGATGTGCATATCCCTTTTAAATAATACGTAGCTATTC
>NW_010358781.1:297-551 GCF_000414095.1 Morus notabilis | reverse complement strand
CGACAACTTTTTGTGTCGTAACGGGGCCGGCCCATTAGAGGTTATATCGGAGCTCTCTTCGCGCTCTTCGACCGCCACTAGAATGGCGACAACGTTTGGTGTCGAAACAGGGCCCATCAGCCGTTAGATCGAAGCTCTCTTCGCGCTCTACAACCGCCCCGGGAGGGGTGACAAATGTTGGTGTCATAACGGGGCCCATCAACCGTTAGATTAAAGAAGCTCTCTTCGTGATCTACGAATGGCACGGGAACGAT
>NW_010358781.1:0-267 GCF_000414095.1 Morus notabilis | reverse complement strand
CACCAGCCATTAGATCGATGCTCTCTTCGCGATCTACGACTGCCACGGGAACGGTGAAAAGTTTTTGTGTCGTAACGGGGCGCATAATCCACCAGATCGAGGCTCTCTTCGTACTCTACAACCGCCACGGGAACGGTGACAACTTTTGATGTCGTAACGGGGTCCATCAGCCGTTAGATCGAACCTCTCTTCGCGATCTACAGCTGCCAAAATTTCGACAAAAACTTTTGGTGTCGTAACGGGGCCCATCGGGCGTTAGATCGAAGC
>NW_010358780.1:47477-48369 GCF_000414095.1 Morus notabilis | reverse complement strand
TGGGGCTACCGAGAACCGAGCTGAAGCACGATGCCATCTGGGTGGTAGTTGACAGGTTGACGAAGTCTGCGCACTTCATACTGTTTCGTGCAACGTATTCTCGGAAGATTCTGTCAGAATTGTACCTAGAGCACATCGTGAGGTTACACGGGGTGCCACTGTCTATCACGTCTGATCGTGATACCCGCTTCAATTTCAATGTACGGTATTGGAGGAGTTTCCAGGAAGCCATGGGAACATATCTGAATTTTAGCACTGCATTTCATCCCCAGACAGATGGACAATCTGAAAGAGTTATTCAGATTCTGGAGGATATGCTTCGTGCTTATATTCTAGAATTTGGTGGAAACTGGAAGAAATACCTGTATCTAGCTGAGTTCACTTACAATAACAGTTATCAGGCCAGTATCGGTATGGCACCGTTCGAGGCGTTGTATGGTCGTCCTTGTAGGTCACTTGTTTGTTGGTTGGAACCGGAGGATAGACTTACAACTAGACCGGATGTCATCCAAGAGAATGACGAGAAGATAGCTGTGATTCGAGAACGCCTGTTGACAGCTCAAAGTCGACAGAAGAGTTATGCTGACAGAAGGCGTAGGCCTTTGGAATTCCAAGAAGGCGACTTTGTTCTGTTGAAGGTTTCCCCACGTAAGGGAGTTACTCAGTTTGGTGTGAAAGGGAAGCTTGCGCCAAGGTATATGGGACCATTCCCGATCGTGCAGCGAGTCGGTGTTGTGGCGTATCGTCTTGCCCTGCCGCCTGAATTATCTCATGTGCATGACGTGTTCCATGTCTCCATGCTTCGAAAATGTCAACCTGATCCGGAAGCTGTAATGCAATGGTATGACGTTCCGATACAGGACGACACGACGTACGATGAGGTACCGGTCCA
>NW_010358780.1:47189-47372 GCF_000414095.1 Morus notabilis | reverse complement strand
TTTGAGGTGAGCTTTAATTTCGGGGACGAAATTGCCTAAGGGGGGTGGAGCTGTAACACCCTGAAGAATTAATTGAGATTAATTAAGGTAACTGAGATTATTAGTGTGCCTAATCTGATTTAATTAATTGAGTTTAAATAATTCCAAGGTGTTTAAATTATTCACAGTAATTTATTTAATCCA
>NW_010358780.1:44088-44526 GCF_000414095.1 Morus notabilis | reverse complement strand
TGTTGGATCAAGTGAGGATTGAGTTTATCCTCTTGAACAAATGTAAGGAATTTGAGAAATTATGTAAACCTATTTAATATTGGATTTACTAGACCGTGGTTGATGTTTGTTGTAATGATTAATTACATGAGCATGTATGTACGATATTGTATGTCCTGTGGGGTGGAGCCATGTGTGTCAGAGGCTCCTGGATTATGTAATTCATTTATATTTTAATGCAGTTAAGTGTGGGGCCCGGTATGGGAATCTGCTTTATTAATCCCTAATCGAGCTCCACGTCACCCACCTCGTTTGGTGGGGCGTGACAAAACCAATCATGTATTCTTTGATTACTACCTTGAATCCAAGCAATGTTATCTCTAATTCTTTTAATATGACCTAACATTGATTTTAAACCGGACTTTACTATTAAATTAATTATATGACATGCACAACGTT
>NW_010358780.1:0-43919 GCF_000414095.1 Morus notabilis | reverse complement strand
TAAGATTCTCTTATCCAAATCAAAACCTTTATAATAATGTCCGGTTATAGCTAAATAATCCTTGTTGGCAACGGCGGACCAAATATCCGCCGTTAACGCAACGCAACCACTTGTAGAGTGTAGAAGGTTGATTAATGCTTCCTTTTCTTGTTTATATAATTTTAATGCATCTTTCCTAAGAGTAGTTCTAGAAAAAAATTGTGCATTAGGATTATGTACAATTTTAATATAACGTTGTCAATTTCTTTGTTCAGGAAAACTTAGTGGTTGCTCTAATGTGGCTATTAATCGTATCATTTCCATACGATCAACTTGCGGATCGTATTTCCACGTGCTTAGACCGCCGGTTTGGCGGTCAAACGATAATTGCGTTTGGCGGAGATCAGCTCCGCCTCCTTGCTTTTGAAGACACTTTTCAGAGTGCCTTCTTAAGTGTGTAGTGCCGTGAATAGTGTTACCTTGTAATTTCTCACCACAATATTTACATTGAGCTACGTATTTAATGTTACCATTATTGTCGACATCCTCGAATGTGTTGAAGTGCTCCCAAACTGCTGAGGTGCGCTTGCATTTCTTCTTAGAACTTGCAACACTTGCACTAGCACTACCGCTTGCCTCTCCTCCACGGCCACTTGTGCCACCACCATTGCATCCCCAACCTCTAGTACGTCCACCAGGAGTCGGATTTGCAGTTTCATCAGCAACTCTTTCCATAGTTTGCGATTCCTGCGTTTGAAAAACATTAGGAAATTGCCCTTCTTCGATGTTGAATTAGGCATCAATGGGAATATCACCACCATAACCAGAAGAAGCCATTATGAAAAATAAGAGAGATTGAGAGCGCTTTGAGAGAGCTTAAGAGAGATCGAGATTCGAGAGAGATTTAAGCGAGATTAAGAGAGATTTGAGAGAGATTAAGAGAAATTGAGAGAGATTAAGAGAAATTGAGAGAGGATGAGAGTTTTGGGGTAAGGAAAATGGTTGGGAGAAGGGGGGGTATTTATAGGAAAATTTTTGGGTTGAAAAACAAATTTTTTCCTCCAAAAATTCGGGTCCAACGGCTACAAATTTTTCTGGCAGTTCGGGCAAAAATCGAGCAGGTCGGGCAACGGTACAAAATCTGACCGTTTGGTTCAAAAAATTCGGGCAAAATTCGGGTTCGGGTTGGGTTCAGGCAAAAAGACTAGTTTTTTCAAAATTTGGGCATTTTTTCGGGCTAACGATCAAAAAACATCGGGCATTTTTCGGGCAACGGGCAAAAATCAGGCAACGGTCACAAAAATTCGAGCAACGGTCACAGAAATTCGGGCAGTTCGGGCACAAATTCAGGCAGTTTTCGGGCAGCTTCGGGTATTGCCAGAAAATTCAAAAAAAATCCGGCAAACGGCAGGGGACGACTTCTCCACGGCGGCGGGCTGTCGGGGGGATTAATATTTTTGAGCTACCCGTGCCCGAAGAAAACCGTGGTCGGGCGGCGAGAGTGACCTGCCTGACGTGCCCGAAAGTTCAGCACTGCCTCAGCTACACAAGTTTGCATGAGTCACAAGAGAGTTCATTAGGCAAAGTGATACATGATTGAGTGGATAATTTACAAAACTGACCAAGTAAAACTTGCACCATGGTGATCTAGGCTCAATTTTAAGAAACAGAAATTGCAATACAGCAGTTTTCTGAAAATAATTATAACAAATATTGACAGGTTTAATATTAATTATAGGAATTAGCAATTTTTATACTTTAGTGAAGAAAAAAATATAAAGTATTTTAATAGCATTTATTAAAAACATGTGAGTGGAAATAGTGACGATAATAGGGACAGTTATGAGAAAAATGTATGGTGCAGGCTACTTTCCAAGATTTTTGTACTTTTTGTCTTAAATACATATGTTATTAATTTTTATTCCCTTTGCCTCAATTTCCTTTTAAAAATTGCTGTTATTTTTTTTATTTCTTTTCTACACATGCAGAAATAACAGAACTATGAAAAGGTTCTTTCAAAAAGAACTATGAAAAGGAATATATCTATCACATATAAAATATTATCCATGTTAACTGCTTTTGCTTTCTCTAGTTCATCAAATGTTTGTTGGATTGGTTCTTGTTCTAGATTCATTAGCTTCTTTGTAATGGCTGATTTAAAGTTCTTGCATAAAAGTACGTCTTTCATTCAATATGTATTATTATTGTAATGGCTGATTTAAAGTTCTTGCATAAAGGCATATTATTATTTGGCCTCTTATTTAGCGGGGAGTCTCTAACGAATATGTGGGCGTATTTAACACATGATTTCAGGTATTTCTTCAAGGTCCAAGCCACCAGGTTCGTCCCTCAATTAAGTTCAAGTGTGTGATAATCATTAATTTCTTGATCAAGGAAAAGGGCGAAGACATGATAAGCTGTAAATGTAATACCCTAAACTTTATGTTTATGAATATGTTTCATGTATGACAAGGAATTATTGAGATTTCTTATTTAAGTTAATGGTCAACGACTTTGTGGTTACTCGATTATTTTGATAATTAGTTTCTGATATTCTACCATGTGCAAGAATAAAAAATAATTAATTTTGAGCCGTTAGAGATTTAAAAAATTACGAGTTACTTAATTTTTTAAATAATTAAGTGAAGATCATGAAACACCATTATGGCACGAGACCAACATGAAAGCGGTGGTATAAATTGTTTTAATGTAAGAGATGGTGTAGACTAACAAAATAAAATTTTGGATGGAATTTCTAGCATTGAATTCTTAATCAGAGTATTGAAATTACTTATAGAGGAAATTTTTATAAAAATCTAATTTCGGGGCCAAATTTATAATTTTAGCAAATTCGGAATCTAAGACATAATTCTTTTTGAAAACATGGAGTCCAAAGCATGATTTTAAAAATGTTTGGGGTCAAAAATAAAATAAACGATGGGTTTCTGAAAAATGTTTGGATTCATAATTCTTTCATCTTTCTCACTCTCTCTCCTCAACCATTCCCGCAACTCCCGCAACCCCCTACAAGAAAACCATCTTCCACACCTCCAAACTTCAAATTTCTTCATCCTTTCTCTTCCAAATCCATAGAAGAACTAAACCCTTACTTTTTCCCCCACTTTAAACGCATTTGGTACCCCCAAAAACTGTTCCAAAGTTGCTGTCAAAATGGAATCCGAGAAGAAGGTTAAAGCTTCTTCAACATAGAGTTGGGTTTTCGAAAGGTAGCTCTCTCAATCACTTTCCAAAGACATTTTCTTCTATGAGCAGCAACTAACATGAATTTTCTTGTGTTTTGTCTTTGATATTATTCCTCAAATACATCCATCCATGATCAGCCATATCCTCACCCTTAAAGCTACAAGTTTGAGCTTCTAGAAACCGAACTTTTGATTAGTTTTCAAGGGTAAGACTCTCAACCTTTAGAGTTTTGTTATTGAGGTTAAATGTGTTATTCTTATGGCTTTAGATTGAGTTTTCGTTGATTTGAGCTTGATAAACTTGAAATAGGATGTTGATTGAATACATTTTAATTTTTTTGGAATCCTTTCTATACTGTTTTGCCATAGATATAATTTTTCCTTTAAAATAAAATCCTAAGCTTTAAGTGGGTTCAAGAATCACGAAAAAAGGATTTTTCTAGAATTAGTTATGATTTTTACAAGTTGTGCAAAAATCTGTCAAATTCCTGACGGAAATTTTTGTCTAGATTTCGGGCTGATTTTGATGAGACTAATGAATCTTAAACCTAGCTTCTAAAGGCTCTAAAGAAATCCCCATGAGTCTACTTTGATTTGGCAGTAGTTTCGTAATTTTTGGAATTTTCTTCAATTTATTATAAATTTTCTCGTAACAGAAGTCGAATCAGCCCATTTGACAGAGTTTGTGCTAAGAGACTAACTTTTGTAACTTTGATAGATTTAGAACTTGGACTATGTTTTGAGATTTTGTGGCTTGATTTGGCTAAGATGTTGACGCATGAAGATCTTAAAAAAAGTTTATTATGAGGTAGATTTATAATGGGGGATGACTAAAAGTGATGCGTACATTTTGATTTTGAATGTGAATGTTAACTTTTAGTTTTACTATGTTGGTTTGATTTTGATATACGACCAGCGTAAATGTAAGATGTTTTGTGTTCTGCAGCGAAAATTGTTGGCGCAAGGAGAAATTTGGAGGTATTTATTTGGTGTTCATTGATTTTTTTTTTAGTTGATTCTCTGCTTAGGTTGATTTCTGGATATGATTTTTTAGTAATATGAGTTGATTGATTTTTTTAGTAATATGAAACCAGTAGAGGAATTAGAGTCCTCATGCTTAGACTCTCTAGTAACAATAGGCGATCATAATTCATTCAGATCATAATTTGGTAGTAAATTTGTAACAATAACAGTTTGAAATGGCTCCGGAAAAAGTACTACAAAGTACCATGCACCTCAACAGTTTTGTCTCTTGGAATGTTGATGCAAGAGTTTATACAGCAGTTCAAGCGACTTGTTTCCGGTGGTTCTTAGATTTGCAAAAGCAAACCACAGAATCATTGAGGCAAAACTGGCAATTAATTATTGCCTTGGTTTATTTTTACAAACCAGAGGATCATTGTTTTGTGTTTGAGACGTCGAAGCAAGGGGAAAGGAAAAAGAGTCTCTGTTGATTTTGGCCTTGAGGATGTGTTATATATTATGGGACTTCCCATAGATGGGATGCCAACTACAGGACTTGAGAGTGCGGATCCTGTTGGAGTTATTAGAACGCATTTAAACCTAAGCGAGTCCAAGGCTAAGGAGTTGCTCAAAGTGAAAAAGGGTAAAGAATGCTTTGGAAACAGTTTAATAGAATTGAAGAAGATATTTGAAGAGGTTCCAGAAGAATGCCATGGGTTGAGTTTAGAGCCTTATGTGAAGGTTTACTTACTGTATTTGTTGGGACAAGTGGTTTTTCCCAATACCTCAAGGACCATTGCTGCGATGTATCTACCGCTGCTGGACTTGCAGACAATAAATGATTATGCTTGGGGAGCTGCTGAACATGGCTTAATCTGAAGACATGGCATGACCCCTTCTTCCACTGTCACTTTTCTCAATTTGCACAAACTGAAAATTTACAAATCCCTGAGCATTTTGAAACCTCCAACTTTGAAACAAAACTCATCTCCATCACAAGCTCATCTCCATCACTCGTGGCCTTCGACATTGCAACTCAACACCAACACCAGCGACCAACTGCAGCAAATCCGGTGGCTCTAGCAACGTACCTCTTCTCCTCTTCTTCTCATTCTGCCTCTTCTCTTTTTCATTTTTTTTAGGTGAAGTTGGTTTATGGTTTTTCCATTTATTCTTATTTTTCTGTTAGTTTCTGGGCTCTGGGTTTTCCGTGGATTCCAATGATAGAATTGTCTTCATTTTGCCCTTTTTCTCTCTCCTCTCTCTCTCTGTCGTCGATCGATAATATATTTAAGTCCAGAACTTTCAATCAGTCTTCACTATTTCATTCCTCAACAAGAATTGTCCCCTTCTCGCTGACATAGATCCCATCAATTGTTCTTAACATGACATTTTCAGACTTTTGAGTGAATAACCCTTAAGTCACACACATTAAAACCAATAAGCTTGTTATAAAAAGTTTTTTCCTTTCCATTTATTTTTACTATCATTTAAGTACAAATTACCCTCTTTCTAATTGGGGAAAAAAAAGAGTTAGACCTAAATTGCCCCGCACAGGAAAGCTAAAAGAGAGAGAAAAAAGAGTAGAATCGTAATTTTACATGAATGAACAGTAATTTAAATCTGTGGGAACAGGGGATCTTCCCTTCTTCTTTAGTATATCTAATAATAATTAGGAACTAATATTTTTTTTTATTCTTTTATAATTAGTAATTGAAAGTTTCTCCAGTTGTTCCCCGAAAATTAATTTTTGAGTGTTGGTTTGTATTTTTTAAAAAATTATATTTGTATTTTTAAAAAATTACCGGATAAACTCAAGAATGGATAGGTAACTCAAATTAATTTTTGAGTGTTGGTTTGTATTTTTTAAAAAATTATATTTGTATTTTTAAAAAATTATTTAAATTGATTTAGAACAATTAAAATTAAATTTAAGATATACCCAATGTGCCTAAATGGGTCAACCAAACGACCCAATTTCCTAATTTCCCTAAATTAAACCCTCTTCCAAAAACTTTAGAAGATGAACAGTGCATTTTAAACGACATCGTTTATCTTAAACCACCGTTTTTATTTTAAACGAGATTTTTTTTATTTTTTATTTTTTTTTCCTCTCATTTCCCACCTGCCTGCCAATGGCGCGTCTCGTGATAGTAAGCTTTAGTCCATTATCCTCCCCATTTTTTCAGAAATAATTTCCTCTCTGAAAAATACTCTCCGCTCACTCAAACCTTCTTCCAAATCTCCATTTTTCAGAAATACTTTCCGCTCACTCATGTAAAGCCTCCAGTATTTGGCTATTGCAATTTTCAGAAACTTTCTCTCCATTCTTCTCTCTCGACCGTCTCTGTAAGCTCGTCTCGTCTCGTCTCTCTTTTGGCTATTGCAATTGGCAGGTAAGGCCTCCAGTATGTCAAAAAGAGAAAATTTTTATAATGGTGCTATAGGTTCGAATGTGTGTGAATCGAGGATTATTGCTATAGTTTTAAATTGATAGCATTCCCCATTTTCATTTTCCTAATTCTCAAACCGTTGACCCTAATTGCTTTTATGATTCTGTCAAAATGATTCTTGTTTGCTCTCAAAATGCTCTTGGGGTTTGATCGTTTTGTGAATGATGATCTGCTTGTTTTCCTTATGTCGTAGCAGAACCGATGATTTTCTGTCATGGTTCTGTCAAAATTGCTCTTCTTTTCTGTGAATGATGATCTGCTAATTTTTCTTATGTCGTAGCAGAACTGATGATTTTCTGGTTTCTTTCTATTTGCTCTTTGAATGTTTCCAATGATGCTCTTCACATTTCCATCAAATTTGTTTTTTAACGTTTTGTCCTCTTATTTGTTTTTTGCTTATTGGTTTTATGCTAATATCAGACCGCAGATCTTGACTCCAGTATGTCAAATTCCACAGAACCTTTGAACTTCAACTAACAAAGAGTGCTCATGCCAGTTCCCTAAGAAGTCAAAATTGATAATTGAAAACGGTCGTCTGATTTATATATGTCCTAATGACTATTGTGGGTTCCATAGCTGCTGGGAGGAAGACGACTCAATTGAGTTCAAAAATATGCGGTGTCGATGTGGTTGTAATATGGGATTTTTTATTATCACTACTGAAAATAATCCAAATAAATTGTTTTATAAATGTTTTAGCTGTAACATTTTCCGTTGGTGGAGTAGAAACATGGACCAGGGCAGCGGCGGCAGAAATGCCAAGGGGAAGGGGAAGGTCAGCGGCAGTGGTCAGAGAAAGGCCAGCGGCAGGGGCCAGGGAAAGGGTAATGTCAACAGCAGTAGCGACGAGGAGGATGAGGGAAATGCCAGCGGCAGGGGCCAGGGAAAGGGAAAGGCCAGTGGCAGTAGCGAGAAGGAGGATGAGATGGACCCCGTTGATGAGCTCTGTGATATGATGCAAAATGTTATACTAACAAATGTTGCCATGTTAAGAAAGCTAAAGAAGTTGAAAGACAAATAATTATTTATTTGCTATTTGTATATTACTGACTATTGTATTCATATTAGCCTAACTATTGTATATTACTGACTATTGTATTCATATTAGCTATTGTATTCATATTAGCCTAACTATTGTATGCATACATTTGTACATCGAGTTTTGGTCCCCACCATGCTGACTAATTTTGTAGTGGATGGTCTCAGCTTTAATTACTAGCTTTGCTTTTCTTATCCATATATTCAGTTGAAGTATGGCCTTAGTTTTTTCCACACGGTATGAATTTGCTCTTTTTGGTTCAAAATAATGTGGTTTGAACCTCTTGGTTCAAAACATATTAGTTTGAAAAGTGTTTTACTTTTTGGTTCAAAACAGAGAATAAGTTTGAAATTCCACTGGGGACTATGCTTTTTTAGTGGCATAGTAAGAATGAGAGAACAAAAAAGAATGGGTTATAAAAAATGAGACTATTCGTTTTTAGTAGCATAATAAGAATGGGTAATAAAAAAAAATGGTCATCCACTGGGGACTATGCTTTTTTAGTGACATAGTAAGAATGAGATAACAAAAAAAGAATGGGTTATAAAAAAAATGGTCCTCCACTGGGGACTATGCTTCTTTAGTGGCATAGTAAGAATGAGATTAAAAAAAATAATGGGTAATAAAAAAATGGTCCTCCACTGGAAACTATGCTTTTTTAGTGGCATAATAAGAATGAGATAACAAAAAAACATCGGCCTCCACTAATCTCTAATTGACTAATACTTTAAGGAAAAAACATGGTCCTCCACTGGGGACTATGCTTAGTATGGGCCATCCCATCGTGGGCCTTTACATGGGCCGGGATGGGCCGGCCGATGTTAGACTTATTCGTGCTGGCCAGGTCCGACCCAATTCATGTTAGACTTGTTTGATCCGACCCAACTCATGTTAGACTTGTTCGATTATTAAACTAGCTCCATTGGATCCATGCTCGACCTTAAAGCTATTAATAGGCCTTGCACATCGAAGACCCCTACGCATTGTGGAAGGCTTTCAAAGAAAGCAATTGAAAGAATCTCGTGGTGCATTCAACATGCCTCGGGAACAACAGATGAAAGAAAGCAATTAAAAGAATCCGTGTTTAAAGAAAACCAAAGGCTTTCAAAGGTTGAGATTAAATTGTCTCCGCAAAACAATAGAATTGAAAATAAAAACTCAACCGAACCGACAAACACAAATCCTACTTGATCATTGCTCGTCATCAATTCTTTCCTTCCCACTAACAAATATACCATCGAGAAACTTACTAATATCTTTCTTCTTCACTTGGCATTTCTGTCAAAACAAAATACAAACTTAGCCTCAGAATATTGAATCGATATTTTCATATTTTAACCAAATGCAATGTATTTTCAAGTAATAACTATACACCCGGTTTATCAAAGCAGCAGATTGCAATACAAGCTCAATGTCATTTCCATCCAAAATCAACTCATCCTCAACCCTTTCCAACCGTATAACAGTTACACCATCAAGCATATCAACCTTTCTGACCTAGAGAATACAAAACATAAAACTAAAAGGAATAAACATAAAAAAAAATCGTGATCCTAAATGTTAGTGTTACAAAACACAAGAGCAGGAGCAAAAATATGCAGAATTGCAAACAACCACAGGTTCTCAAATAAACCAACAACAATTGAAATGGAGGGAAAATAAAATGTACTTGTTTTTCACAACTAAAATTGACTGAACAAATCTAACATGTGTTGGGTCGGACCGAACAAGTCTAACATAGTCTTACTATGCCACTAAAAAAGCATAGTCCCCAATGGAGGACCATGGTTTTATTACACATTCTTATTATGCTACTAACCAAAAATTATATTTTACCATACTCTATCTCTAAAGTATCTTTGATTTAAAGTATCAATTTCATCTCCAACCCATTTATTCTATATTTAACACTAAAAGGAATATTCTCTTTATATTCTTTTTTATATTTATTTAAATATTACTTTCTATTAATTCTCAACAATTTATGTATTTCACAAATTATGCCCACATACAATATTTTTTTAACATAGTGGTCCGTTTATCGTTTAATAAATTTATAGAATATATTTAAATAATCAATGCACCATTTATGCTTAATGCGGTAATTACAAATAACTTTATATTACGAAAAAAAACACATGGTAAGTTTAAGATACATAATTTAATTGGGTTTTCTCTAATATTCAAGAAAATCCTTCATTTATTAGTCATTGTTAGAAAAGCTATATAATAGTATGCCCACATACAATATTTTTTTAACATAGTGGTCCGTTTATCGTTTAAGAAATTTATAAAATATATTTAAATAATCAATGCACCATTTATGCTTAATGCGGTAATTACAAATAACTTTATATTAAGAAAAAAAACACACGGTAAGTTTAAGATACATAATTTAATTGGGTTTTCTCTAATATTCAAGAAAACCTTCATTTATTAGTCATTGTTAGAAAAGCTATATAATAATCACTTCATTATCCCTTTAAAGTTTAAAAATAAGGTAATTTGGGTTTTCTTTGTAATTAATTTCCTTTTCCGCCCGTCTTTCCGCTAAGCTGTGTTGGTTGTTGAGACAATACTTGTCCACCAACCAACCACAAATATAATTTTCATTATTGGTTGTTGAGAAAATACTTGTAAAGAAAAAAGAAAACAGTTTACTAACAATGAATATTAAACGGCATCGTTTAATATAAATCACCGTCGGTTTAAACAACAGTGCTTATTAATTATTTGGGAGATGAAAAGAGTATATGCCACTAAAAAAACATAGTCCCCATTGGAGGACCATGTTTTTTCCTTAAAGTATTAGTTAATCAGAGATTAGTGAAGGCCGATGTTTTTTGTCATCTCATTCTTACTATGCGACTAAAAAAACATAATCCCTAGTGGAGGATCATTTTTTTATTACCAATTCTTATTATGCTACTAAAAACGAATAGTCCCCTGGAAGACAATGTTTTTAATTTTACCAATTCAACATTCCAAGTGTTTAGAATAATTGTATTTATTTTATTCTATATCAAGTAATTGGACGCATTTGCCCTCAGTTACATTTTGTGGAGCACATATAAGATGTAATAACAAATTCCTTGAATTTTCATTATGAGTGCTACACTGGCAAAAACATATTTGATTAAAAAGCCAAATCAAAATATATCTAACAAACTGTACAGAGAAGAAGAAAAATACTTAAATCAGAATAAAAAAGAAATAATAATAATAGTAAAACCAAACTAGTTAGAATCCAGCCCGCGTTGAAGACGATCGGAGGTAAAAAAAACATTGTCAAAATCGGCTGATCTGGAGAAAGAGAGGGAAGAAGCTCGTCTGATTTGGAGAGATGATCGAAGCTAAGATGCTAGTGGTGGCGCTGGTGCCGCACTTGGTAATGGTGCAAAAAAAAGAGGCGTCGTGAGGCCGCAATCTGCAAGGTCAGAGGAGATCGGAGAATCGGAGGAGAAGATCGGAGTCTTCGGTGTCGTAACACCTCCCTCAGCGATCATAACTTCCAATCGTGACAGCAAATCAGAGGTGCGATATCGGTGAGTTCCAAATCGCGATAGCCATATCGGCATGGAAGAGAGAAAATGTGCAGCGTAGGGGAGAGCTACGCCAGCCGGAAAATATACAGAGGAGAGAGATATGAGCAAAGAGAAGAAAGAGGGGTAGAGAAGAGAGACAGGGGAGGAGGAGCCTTGGCTACGGCGGAGAAAGGAGGCGGCAAGAGAGAGAGAGAGAGAGAGAGAGGAGATCAGATTACGTGGAGGAGAGAGAGAGAGAAACAGGAGGGGCTGGATAGAGAGAGAGCAGTGTTAGAAAGAAGGAGAGAGAATGAGATAGCACGGCAGATTAGGGTTTAATTAAATATAATTAGGAGTATTTTTGTCTTTTAAAATATGATTAAAATATCAAAATAAGAATCAAAGGGGTAGACTTTATTAGAAGGGTAGAAATCATCATCTATGTGATTTGGAGGTAAATTGCACAATTTTCTCTTAGAAATAACTGACTTTTCATATATTATATACTAGTTCCTACCTGTACGAGATTTATCTTAAAATACAAAATATTCCTGCAAAGATTAGGGGAAGCCAAGGCCTACTTAATAGATTTTCTTTTGTTTTAAAATCTAATCAACTTGATTAATTTTAGTATTAATTTCCCGGTTTTAAGAATAACTCGTTAAAACTTAGAAAAGTTTTCTAATAATAGCGGCCAGCTCATGGCTTTAAAGGGAACTTGTTCAGCGTTGAACGCTTTACCCCTTAGCCGGTGCTGACAACAAGTTTTACAAGTACTTTTCTAGTTTTTATAAATGAGGCTCACCACACATCTTGGTCCAAAACAAATATCTATTACACGATCATAAATATCTTCAAGACAAATCAACTTTTATAAATATAGGCTCCTTCAGTTTTTCTGTTTTTTTATCCATCATGTATATATAGATCCAAATTAATTAATATCATATCCCAGAAAGTTAATCATATTTCCCTCCCACTTGAACAAGGTTATATACTAATACAATGGCCTTGACACTTAAAGGCACGACAATTTTTCTGGCACTTAATTTAGTTCTAGGGTTATGGGCGTCTCAAGCCGAGTGCCGGAAGCCGCCAGAGGAAGCTTCTCTTCGAGAGAGCCATGAACAGTGGATGGCTCGCCATGGACGTACCTACAAGGACAATGCAGAGAAGGAACAACGTCTTAAGATATACAAGGAGAATTTGGAATACGTAAAGAAATTTAACAGCGAAGGAAATCAAACTTTCAAGCTGAGCCTCAACCGATTCGCAGACTTGACGAACGAAGAATTCGATTATACTCGTAATGGAGGGTTAATGGTGTCCTCACTCTCAAGACCATCCAGAGTTAACAATTCATCCATATATGATCAAACCCTATTTAGCAGTGGCGGTGCTCCTTCTAGCATCGACTGGAGGCAAAAAGGAGCCGTCACTAACGTTAGGGACCAAGGCCATAGTTGTGGTAAGTAGAGAATCACCATAGGGCTTAGATCAAAAAATATACTAATTAAGGTTTAACATCAAAACTAACAGATATATGGGGGAAAAAGTTATATATATATTTAATGATGTCAAGTGAATTATATATGATATATATGAATTGGGGACCCATTTAATTCTTCATTTTACCATTCACAAATATTGTAATTCTCAGCACCTTCGTTATCTACACTCGTCTCAAGTAAAATGTCACAGAATAACTAATGTCAAAGATGATTAACGCGTCTCAAGTAGATTGGCACAAACTAACATAGCATTTTAGTAATTGAGATATGAGTGTCATGTAGATACAGTGCCGTAACTTTATTTGTTTGTTCACCTTTCTTTTTTTCTTTTTTTTTTTTTAATGTGAGTCGCTCTATGTGACCACATATTTATTACATGCCATAAGACTCACATGCTAATGTATAGTACAAAATAGAGTTGCGGTCTAGCTCAAAACTAAAAAGGAAAAAAAATTACGTAGTCATATATTACACCATTTAATTAAATTGCAACAAAATTTTGTGCAGGATCTTGCTGGGCACACGCGACTGTGGCAGCCGTGGAGGGCCTCACCAAGCTCAAAACCGGGAAACTGCCCTTGCTGTCGGAGCAACAACTCGTCGACTGTATCATCAACAACCAAAACACTAGAGGCTGCAAAGGAGGTAGCCCTGTCGATGCTTTTGGATACATAGAACAAAATGGAGGCATAACCGGCGAATGGAATTACCCCTACGTTGGAAAGGACGGAATTTGTGACCAGAATAGAGCATCCCAATCTGCTGCAAAGATCAACGGCTATGCATTAGTACCCAACAACAATGAATATGCCTTAATGAACGCCGTATCCAAACAACCAGTCGCGGCTTTTGTCAGTTCGAGGGGGAAAGAGGTTCAATTCTACTCAGGCGGAGTCTTCACCGGAAATTGTGACCCGTCTACCTTGGACCATGTCGTGGCGATCGTCGGCTATGGGACATCCAAAGATGGTAAAAAATACTGGCTAATTAAGAACTCATGGAGCTCCCACTGGGGTGAGAATGGTTACATGAGACTCGAGAGAAATTCTGGTATCCCAGAAGGTCGTTGTGGTATTGCCGTGGATGCTTCCTATCCGACTGCCTAACTTACTAACCCTGCGGTTTTATCATTAATGTAACTGGAAACAACATTCTCCATTGCCATGTTTATCTTTTGGAATAAACTTGATATAAAAGAAAAACTAGCTCATCTCATTGGGTAATTGGCACTAACAAACCACCTCATCCTTTACCAAATGTCTGACTCATATCATTATAAATTTATAAAAATATAAAATAAAAGGATTACAAAAGAGTACAAATTAGTACCGCTCAGAAACTGGAAACAACATTCTCCATTGCCATGTTTATCTTTTGGAATAAACTTGATATAAAAGAAAAACTAGCTCATCTCATTGGGTAATTGGCACTAACAAACCACCTCATCCTTTACCAAATGTCTGACTCATATCATTATAAATTTATAAAAATATAAAATAAAAGGATTACAAAAGAGTACAAATTAGTACCGCTCAGAAAAAAAACCCCCAAAAAAAAAAAAAAAAAAGAGCCAGGAACTTAAAAACAAAGTGAGGCTAGCAATAATGGATAAAATCCAAGACAATAAGAACGAAGATCCACATGAGCGGAAAAGGTAAAATAGTTATTAAATCCAAGTTATATACTAAAGTAACTGCAGTTCGATTTGGGGGCAGTTCTTAATTTCATGTATATGAAGCAAACTAAAATAACTGCACATATATATATATATATATATATATATATCAAGACCAATGTGTTTCAGGAATTACAAGCAAAAAATGCTTGTTGGGAATTAAACCATAATCCACAACAACAATAAAGCAAAGCAAAAACGATAAAAAGAACATAATATAATATCATGTTATATACTATATCTTCACTCTTAATATGAGTATATCCACTTTGCGCACAGAATTTCACTTATATAATTTACCAATGGTCTAATATTTCTAACATAGCTGCAAAAGTTCCTCAAGATGCTTCACCACTTTGAGTCTTCGATAAAGTGATTTGGATGAAGAATCTCGGGTCTGTTAGGGTTTTCATAGGAGAGAGAGATGTGAAAAGAGAAGAAGAGGGATAAAGAAAACAAGAACAAATATAAAGTAGAAGTAAAATTAGAAATTTAGATATCTTTTAAAACAAAATAGGCCATTTACTATAATGAAGAATCTCGGATCTCTTGGGAATTCTTCATGCTTTTGAGGCGGAGATAATGGATGTTAATCACCGCAGCTGAGTCTACTAAATGGTTGTATATAGGAATTTTCTTTGTTTTGAATGTGATTATACCTATGTGGTGGATTTGTTGATTTTCTATAGGGCTTCCCACATGTATCGTGAAGGCAAATTATGTGGCAGAAAAACTATCTTCTTATGCAACATCGATAGAAGATATATCTTGTTGATTTTATAGTCTGACTTTCGTCTCTGTTGCAGTTCATAGAGATATGGCAAGATTTTCCTACTACCGGTTTTGTAGAGAATTGATTTCTGATTATATATATATATATATATACACACATACATACACTCTTTTTCCTCTTTAATCTTTTTCCAACTGTGTTTTAGCCAAAAGGTTTCGAGTGTCTTTCACATCGGCTTAATCATTTTAGAGGTACTTCTAGTTTTCTGTTTAGGTTTTAGAGTTATTTTTCATATTGTCCTTATTGCCCTTTTCTGGATTGTTTCAATTTTCACGATAATTTATTTATAAAAGAAAAAAAGAGTATGAAAGGGTAAAGTTTGACAGCAATTGTTTAGTCGTAGCAATAAGAAGTACATATGTTCAGTAGTTGTAACAATAATCAAAAGAATTTTTTCATTCCTTGTTTTCCAATTGAAAAGTTGTTGAGAAGGGAATAAGTGATTTTTGGAAAGAAAATATCATTCGCAAGAAATGTTTGTGAAGATAAATGGGCAGTAAAAAGAGACAATAAACATTCAAAATTATTGAAAATAAATGTGTTATATTATGTTAGTTCTTGTTTAATAAAATTTATCTTTCCTGTAAGTATTAAGGCCAAGTTAAGGCCTATAATCATGGTTTACTTTTGGAAGGACCTAATTTATGCAATTAATTTCAATATATATTTTTAGGCTTCCGTAAATAACAATTTTAAGTGTCCTAGAAATAAGGGGGGTATTGGCTTATAGGGGCCTTGGGCAATCGCCTTGAGGGGTTTATCTTAAGCCAGCAGCGACCACAAGTTTCTATCACGTAGATTTTCCTATCTTTTCTTCACCCCCTGCAACTTCTACAAAAGTGCCTCGCCGCACATATTGGTCAATTAAAGCGTATTTCTATATATACCATGGATATCTCCGAAACCAATCAATATAATATGTATATATATGGGGTATTTTAACATCATCAAAATTATTATATGTGTCGTAGCTAGCCCAGAAATTCAATCATAATTCCCAGCCATTTCACAAGTAATAAATCAAAACCAATACAATGGCCTCCACACTTGAAGGGACAACAATTTTTCTGGCACTCTTAGTTCTAGGAATATGGGCTTCTCAAGCCGATTGCCGAAGACCGCTAGACGAAGCTTCTATTCGAGCGAAACACGAACAATGGATGGCTCGTCATGGGCGCGTCTACAAGGACAATGCAGAGAAGGAAGAACGTCTTAAGATATTCAAGGAGAATATGGAATACGTAAAGAATTTCAACAGCCAAAAGAATCAAACTTTCAAGTTGAGCATCAATCGATTTGCGGACTTGACAAATAAAGAATTCATTCGCTATCGTACCGGTGGGAAATTGGTCTCAAGACCACCCGGAGTTCAATCACTCGCGTATGAAGCCCTAAGTGGCGATGCTCCTTCTAGCATCGACTGGAGGCAAAAAGGAGCTGTCACTAGTGTTAAGGAACAAGGAAAATGTGGTAAGTTGAGAATCATCATAGGGACAAGAATATTGTTTTATAATATATTACTCATATACATATATATATATATATATATGTCGGTAAAATTTGATGGTCCGTCCTTTTTCCTAACTTAGATCAAGAAATATACTCTAAGGGCAACATTATAGAAACAGCCGGTAGGAGACAAAGTTATATTGGTGATATCATATATACATGAAATTCCGGGACCGGTTTAATCCTTCATTTTTCGCCATGTCATTTTCTGCAATTTTTATGTCAATGTGTACATAATATTATATGGTAGAAAGTAACTGGATACGTTATTAATTTGATAACAATGAGTAGTTCTTTAAATAAAGAAAAAAAATAAATAGATTCGAATATCTCTTAGTAAATAAATTCCTACACATTACATAATTTTACCACCAAAATTTTGTGCAGGATCTTGTTGGGCACAAGCCGCCGCAGCAGCAGTTGAGGGCCTGACTAAGATCAAAACGGGCAAACTGCCCACGCTGTCGGTGCAAGAACTCCTGGACTGTGTCACGAACAGCGCAATCACTCGAGGCTGCGCGGAAGGAAACCAGGACGATGCCTTTGCATACATAAAAGAAAACGGAGGCATAACCAGCGCGTCGAATTACCCGTACAAGGCGAAGGACGGAACTTGTGACAAGAATAAAGCGTCCCAACATGCTGCCAAGATCAGCGGCTACGCAGTGGTGCCTGAAAACAACGAGGACGCCTTACTAAACGCCGTGTCCAAACAACCGGTCGCCGCATTTGTAAATTCAGCGGGCAAAGAGTTTCAGCTCTACTCGAGCGGGGTCTTCTCTGGAAATTGTGGCACGTCGTTGGACCATATCTTGACGATCGTCGGCTACGGAACATCTGAAGATGGTAAAAAATACTGGCTACTTAAGAACTCATGGGGCACCAACTGGGGTGAGAGTGGTTACATGAGACTCCAGAGAAACCCCGGTTTCGCACAAGGCCGTTGTGGTATTGCCATATATGCTTCCTATCCAACTGCCTAACTAACTAATCCCTAAGGTGGTCTTGGCTATATAACCTGAAACCAGATTTCCATTGCCATAAATTTTTAGATTTTTTTTTTTTTTGGTTGATAATTGATAATTGCCTCCTAAAGGAGAGGAACGTGTTGTTCTTATAAGCGAATATGCTTATTTTAGCAGTTAGAATGAATATATATCACTTCTTCCATCAATTTTTTTTTAAAGGGGAATCTAGTTGTTCATATACATTTTCAGATGAACTCCCTGTAAATAGTTATTCTGAATATTTAAATATTATTAATCCTTAAATCTTAATTGGCAAAAATAAATTCCAGAATGAGAAATAAAATCCCCCAAAAATATGCAGAAAAACGTGAAAATATAACTAACTAGAACATTACTTTCTTCATATTCGTATACTGATCTAATTTGATTTATGGATATAGCGAAATCCAAAATAGATAACCCGTAAATTTTAAGGAAAGGATGCTGAACTTCTAACTATTTTAAAGGATTGCTTGTTGGAAGAATTTCTTAAACTAAAAAAATTAACTGCCATGATCTCAAAACTCTCTGCGGCCTATTTGGAGTTGATCTGATAGTTAATTGGAAGCTAATTAATTGCAGAAATCGTGCGGCAGTTGGAAATTATATTTTGATTCGAAGATAATTACCGTAGAAGAAAATTCAAATTTTATTCTTAGAATATTTTATTTGATTAAGTTAGAAATTCCACAATTAAGAAAATTTCATTTTGTATGAACATCTCTAAAGGGACTCCCTAAATTTTAGCTAAACTTTAACTAAAATAACTATAATGTTATTTTAGGTAGCAACTTACTCCCTATTTTAACTAAATATAAGTTATTTTAATATTTATTGAACCGTGTATTATGGTTTGAAAGAAATTAACTCACTAATTCAAAAAGTAATCATTTTAAAGATTAAAATAATAAAAAAATTAAATGGCCGGCCCTTTTCTGCGATCTATATTTGACTAGTGTGAGATGCATTCTTTTAAATAGCTAACCATTTGTGTCCCATTAAGAGAAAATTACAGAATACACCCTTACGAGTGCTTGGGTCTGGATTTTTACTCCTCATTCTTGATTAATACCTTTTTACTAGTATAGTTATTTGGCTGAAAAAGTTATTAATCGAGAGTAAGAGGTAGAAATCTTGACTCATGCACATTTAAGGGGTATTTGTCTCATTTTTCATTTAGTTAATGGTTAGAATGAAGAAAATCTCAAAAACAAAAAGTCGTATATCATTAGCCATTTTAGTTAAAAACATAATGTAGCTAGCATAGTTAGAGATGCTCTAATAATAATTTGATCTATAAAATTAAATTTCATTTTGGCTTAATTCCTAGGTCAAATATAAGTTAGTTCATTTTATTTTTACTTTTAAAGTTATTTATTTTTCCTTGTTTTATGTACTTTCCTCACTGTTTAGTACAATTTAACTTATAAAAATGTTAGTCTCATCATATGTAAGGAGGTAGAATTGTTATGAATAAAATTTGAGTGTTTACTCATTCTTATTCTTTCAAATTTTATCTGTTAAAAAAACTAATTTTGAAGCTCTTTTTCTTGTATTTTGTTTGAATTAACATGTTAATAGATATTATTTTTAAATTTTTTGTTTTGTTTCGATTTATCTAACTAAAGTTCCCACTACATTAATTTGTTAATATCATATTCCTTCTCTTTATTTCGCTGATAGGAAACAAAACAAAACAAAAAAGGTAATCTTCTGATTTCTTTGCCAAGATTATTCCGCAAAGGCTAATTCCTAAATTAATGTGTATAAAATATAATCAATTTTATTTCTCAATTTAAACAACCTGATCATCATCAACTCCTCCTATACTCCAAACCAAGTACTCTTTCTCTGCCCTCCAAATTCTTTCTTAATCAGACAAGAGTGTTAATGGATTATTACAGGTACTGCAAGTCATCATTCACATTAATTAGTAATATAGCATCAGTCACGCATGAACTCTTGCACATTTTCTTGGAACGTATTACCCAGAGCGAAATTTCCCTTTGATCACGGAAGTCGCGCTAACTGATAATGATATTATTTGCCTCTTCATTATAAGATGTGATCATTCTTTGCGTATGGTATGTATGTGTGTGTATGGAGGACTCCTGTAACTTTAGTCTTCAAAACCTTGACTAATTTTTTTTGAAAGAAAAATTGTATTTCATTAAAATACTAATAAACAGTCATTTTGGTACAATATTAACCCATCAGAGGGACAAATGCAAGTCTAAGGTGTGAAACCGGGCAAGCACCTAAGCACACTAACAACGAGCAGACTGAAAGCTCAACTGGAGAAAACCTCTCTCTTCAACATGAGCTGTCGAGCGTTGGAGGAACATATCGTTAAAACCCACAAAAAGGGGGCATCAACAATGCATAGAAAAAAATTCTAGCCGGACCAAGACCACCCTATCGGCATTAAGCCGAACACCTAAATCTAACAAGAAAAAAAAAAAACAAACCAGACGAGGGTCGAGTAGAGAAACCACCAAGCTTATTACAAATACAAAAGTTACAAAAAGACAAAAACCTCCGACCACCACGGGTAGAAACCTCCGGTGAAAGGCGTTCGGCCAAAGGACCATCGAGGAAGACCGCCAGCAAAGAGATTTCAGCCACCAAGTGGATATCTACCCTGAGAAAGGAGACCGTCTATTTAGTTTCTAAGCTTTTAACCAGTTCAGATCTACCCAAATGGAGCCATTACACCATACACCACGACCACCACCAATGAAAAGCCCACAACAAGACGAATTGGAGGACCAAATTTCCCAGCCGGGAGTTCGGCAACGCACTCAAAAACGGTGCCAGAGCTCCGATCAACCTATGCTCTCTAAGGACCTTCTCCGTCTCTCTCTAACCTTCTCTCTTAAAAGACTAATCCTATTAATATTGTCAAAACCTTGACTAGTTATAAATACATTATACTCTAAAAAATTAAAAATAAACAAATAAGTACAGTTCATCTATAATATTTTTTCCACCCCATTATGCACGCTAGAAAATTTTAACTAGTACTCCAACCGGCCTTCATTTGCGGCCTTAACTCTTGATATTTCCATTACTTGTGCAAACCGAAATCTTGATCTCTATATATACCCATCAAGTATGGTTGCTTCTTTACCGCTTTTCAAGCACTTGTTAAAAATTGTCAAGAGTTTTTGCTATAATATCATTATATACCCAGCTGCTATAAAAATGGGTTTGGCAATTGAAAGCACATTTTCATTTGTTATGTTGTTGATAATTTCAGGTACTTGGCTTTCCCAAGCCACGTCCCGCACGTTGCATGACGAACTTGCCGCTGTTGAGACGCTGCATGAGGAATGGATGGCTAATTATGGGCGCAGTTACGCGGACGACGAAGAGAAGAAAATGCGTCAAAAAGGATCTTCATTGACAATCTGAACTTCGTGAACGATTTCAACAATGACTCGACTGAGACTTACAAGCTGAGCATCAACCAATTCTCAGATTTGACGAACGAGAAAGTCCTGAGCTACTTTACTGGCTACAAGCTACCTGATCACCGCTCGCAATCGTTCGGCGAAGACGAGCCTTTTCGGTACCAAACTGTGACGGATGTCCCGCCTAGCATGGACTGGCGAAGCCAAGGAGCTGTCACTCCCGTAAAGGACCAAGGCCGATGTGGTAAGAGTACAGTAAGCATACCCATGCCATTTACTTTTTTTTTTTTTAAATAAATCGATATATCAAGCATAATTTAATAAAGTAGTCTTTACTAGTACTAATTAATATTGGCACGGACTATTGCAAAACTTAGACAATCTGTAATGGAAATGCTAATGTTAGTACTATATTTATATTAAAAAAAATGTGAAAATAATGTATTTACATATGCTATTCAATTTTTTGCTACAAGTCATGTTAGTTTACCAATCCATCCCAAAAGTTTAAGCTATTAGGATGTGGGCCAACAATAGTTTTATACTTTAACACTCCCCCTCACGTGTGGGCTGAACAATGGGCAATCGTGTGGGTAAATTAATTGGAAAGCCCAACACGTGAATATTTAAACCCGAGATATATTAAAAACCCAACACATGACAATTTTTAAATGGGGATAAAGAGTGCAATTACGAGAATTTGAACTCAGGACCTCCCGCTCTGATACCATATTAGTTTACCATTCCATCCCAAAAGTTTAAGCTATTAGGAGGTGGGCCAACAATAATTTTATACTTTAACAAGTCATAATGCTATTTGAAATTTTTTAAAGTAAACTTCAAATACAACAATCAACAGCAAAACTTTTAGCACCAGAAATAATAATATTGCGTTGGAAAATATATAAGTTTTCTATACTGGTCAGATGCTAAATTTTGACACTGACAATGACACGTAATTTTATAGTGCATTGGAGAGAGGAGATACTTGTAGGATTTTACTTTCCGTTATTTCCGTAATACTGTATTTTGGCAAGCATTATTTCTGTAATATTCATTACATAATGTGTTATTTTATTTTTGTTTTGAATAGGGACGAGATTTTAAGGATAAGTATACTTTTATGCTATAAGTTCAGTTGTTCCCATTTTCCATATATATATATATATATATATATATATATATAGTTATGGAGCATGTGGACTTGATGGATGTCGTATTGGCTAAGTTTTAGAATTTTAAATTTTGATGATCTTGTATTCTATTTAGAGTCCCAAAAACAAAATGGAAGAATTTAGTCATTTACAATTTGGCATTGTACGTTTTTGAAGGCCATCCGAATCCCTCAAGAACTAAAGTGACTACATATGAGGTCCTCTAAAACAAATAAAAATATATATATATATATAATCATATATGCAGGGTGTTGCTGGGCATTTTCAGCTGTAGCAGCTGTGGAGGGTGCAACACAGATCAAAACTGGGCAGCTGATCTCACTCTCCGAGCAACAACTTGTAGATTGCAACAGGGGTGAAGGCAACAATGGCTGCCAAGGTGGATGGATGGTCAATGCATTTGAATATATAAAACAAAACCAAGGCATAAGCACTGAATCTGATTACCCATACAAGGGAGGAGACGGATACTCTTGCCAAGCTGGCAACTCCGCCGTCCAGATCTCGGGCTACGAAGCCGTACCGGCCAACAACGAGGAGGAGCTGTTGAAGGCGGTGTCGAAGCAACCGGTCTCGATTACAATCGATGCTTCAAGTTCGACTTTCCAATCGTACAAATACGGGGTCTTCTCCGGCGACTGTGGAACTAAGCCAAACCATGCTGTTACTATCGTCGGGTACGGGACGACGGAGGACGGGACAAAGTATTGGTTGCTGAAGAATTCATGGGGAGAGACCTGGGGTGAGAATGGATACATGAGGATCGCTAGAGATGTTGAGTCGCCTCAAGGTCAATGTGGTATTGCCCAATATGCTTCCTACCCAATAGCATAATCAACTACTACTAGTCTACTGCTCGATTACCAAGATCTAACGGAGGATCGATGTTAGATCCTCTGATATTGGTTATACCTATTGATTTGAGTTTTTACTTATTTCATTTATGTTTCCTCGCTGTTGAAATAATGCAGCCTATGTTTGCACCTTGTAAGCGATTTAGTTATGAGAATTTAAATTGGATATGAGATTGGCCCGAGCTTATAACTAATTATTCCCATATATATTTCATGCTTTTGTTGTGGTTGAATCACTACCCGAGCGCCGCGGATCCAGAAAAAATTTTAAGGAGGACGTAGAGTAAACTAAAATTTTAACTAAAACAACAATACTATAATTTTAATTTAGTTTAATACACTTTTGATGTTTAACAGTGGATTTATATAATATTATGGTTGATTTTTTGGGTTATTTGATATTTTAAATGTGAAATATTATAAGTAGCCAAATTTTGGGGGGTACCATTGAAAATTTCTAAATATTTATACAGATATTGCAAATTGAAAATTTCAGAGGGGTAAATTAGGAGAAACTTTGTAAAAAAAAATTTGTTAGGCTTAAGTTGTAAAGGAGCCACTTGGATCCGATGGCATTATGTTCACTCTGGTTTTCTCTATTTTTAGGTAATTTTGACAAATACTTCTTAAAATGGTACCATTAAGGATTTTTAGCTCTCAATATTGGCCTATTGAATTTTACCCATTTAGAGTGTAATTTGACAGATTATTATCTATAATTTGATAAATTACGCTGGCAGCGGGTCCCAGTCACAAGCGGCCGGTGTCCAATCATCGACGGTGGGCGTAATTTGATAGATTACTATATATAATTTGATAGATTATTATCAAATAGGTAACCTATCACAGCAAAATAGTATAACTCCAGAAGAATGTGTTTAAGGGTCAATTTTTGCAGTTTTCTCTATTTTCTAATTTCAAGTTTTACAAACCAATTTTTTCTAGGTTATCTTATTATAATCAATTCTTGAACTTTGAGCATTGTGATAATTTTGTTTATTAAACTTTTTAATTCTAACAGAATTATTTCCTGAACTTTTGTTTTTTGACCTTTTTTATCCTTGACACTAGAATTGATAAACAATTTTTTTTATGTAACTGGTAATCATGTTTTTATCACAGAAAATTTGAAATTTTACAAAAATAATTATGTTATGTGTAAAATATAATTAAAGATTATTTAGAGTTAGAACATTTTTTATTTAATATAACTATTTTTGTAAAATTTTCAGTTGTTATAATATAACTTAATATCTATACTAAATTAAGGAAATATATATATATATATATATATTCGTTAAGGACTAAAACTGTCACGAAAAGTTAAAAAAGAAAAAAGAAATAGAACAAAAAAGTTGAAGGATCTTTCTACCAAAATTAAAAATTGAGATCAAACTGTCATTATACTTAGAATTCACAGAGGCTTGGTAATAACTCACCTTCTTTCCCAAAATTTGAAATTATTCGTTATTTCTAAATATAAATATACTATTAATCTTAAAAATTTCAATATTACCTTCGGCTAGCGTAACGCATCACCTATTCATCAATGAAGGCAAGAGTTCGAATCTCTCATATTCAAGTTCTTTCTTCAACAAAAACAAAAATAAAGAAATTGTGAGGAAATTAGTCCTCAAGAAATGAAGAAAGAAGACAGATTTCCAGAAGAGAAGTTAAGAACAGAAATTAGATCAAAGACTCCAGAAATTATACTTGGTTCGGATTCTAAATAATCCTAATCCAAGTCAGGGATTTCTTCCCTAGTCCTTCTACTAATAAACAGGGATTACACACTCATATTCTCTCACGTTTCTCAGGAAACAATCACACACCCAAACAGATTACAAACCCAGAAATTCACCCAACTTGAATTTCTCTCTCTCCGTAATCTCACGTGTACAGAGAAGTTTTCTATTCTGAAAACCAGAGTGCCTACAACATATCACCAATCCCTTATTTATACCAAACTAGGCCAAATAGATGAATGACACGTGTACTAATTAATTTGCTAGCTGTGAGAGTCTGCAGCCTTCCACATCTAGCTGTTGACTTAATCACACGTCATTCCTTCAGCATTTGTTAAATTGGAGACACCAAATCAACAGAAATAAATCAAGAATGCCTTAGTTAGAAAATTTAAGCATGCTCGGTTGGTTACAAATTAAAATTACCGAAATTAAACCAAAGTCCAATTATACTATTTGACATTTGTTATCCAGGTGTGGATTGAATTGTTCCATAACGCGGAGAGATTTCACATTTTTCTGCCATAGATTGAAGAATTTTAAGGTTGTGAACACTAAAAGTTTTGTTTTTCCATTTTCTAGTATTTGGGTTTTATTTCTAATCCACTAGTTTTGATGCTTACCGGTGGCTTTTATAGTATTAAGCCACGGTTTTCTCAATCTCGACCAATCAAATTTTTTATAGATTGTACGAGTTAGAAGTTGTTTAACGAGGTACATGTCTATTTTCTTGAAGTGTTTCATTCAAGTTTATTAGATAGAACCGGTTGTTTATTTTAGAGCTCAAGGAAAGATGAAAGGAAAAAAAAGAGAGAATAGTTAGACTTTATTAGGGATTGTGCTTTTATCTTAAAAGGTTAACCTATTAAGTGAAGTTGCTTAAAATCCTTATATGTGTGTGGTTATGTTTTATTAAATAATTGAGAAAATTAATGAACTTACCCTTAATATAATTATTTTTACCTTTTGATTAATACCCTTTTGACTAATATAATTATTTGACTAAAAAGGATTTAATCAATAGTAAAGAGTAAAAATTCAAATTCAGAGTAAATTTTAAATTCAAGAAAAGCAAAATAAAACTATAGTCGGCGGTAACAACAACATTGTTATTTGACACAAACAAAACCAAAACAAAGCGTTACAGACCTAACAACAACACAATCTCCGGTGACAATCTGACAACAGCTCTAGGAGAGGAAATCAACAGTCAAGACCGCGATTTGAATAGCTTAGGAGATGCCCAAACATCAGCGTGAGGAACCACCTTCAGCCGCTGTCCGCCGCCGCAAACCAGGGAGATAACCCCCCAAAGCATCCGCCTTCCAATAGAGACCTACACAGATCAGGCTCCCCTGGAAAACAGAGCCCAAAGTGCCTTCCACCATGCCCAGCTGTTAGAGGATAACCCTCCCCAACCCCCCTTCAAACGAATATGATCATCGCCTCCCAAGGCCGCATCTGACTTGGGGTTACCGGCACACACAAACGGGCTGAAACAGCCCCCATCCACATGCTCGATGACATACCCTGAAGCCCAAAAGCGTCCCTCCATTCCCTGTGTCGAATGCGAAAGCCACCAGGGAAGACGAAGTCACACGGTTTTGCAACTCATCCATGGAGCCGGGAGTTCAAAGGCTAGCCCGTGGCCGGCGCCTAACTCCGGCCTTCGAATCTGCACACGAGAACGGCGCACCAAAGAAAAAAGAGGGGAAAAGAGACGAACTAGTCTTAAGGTTTTTTTTTTTTTTTTTTTAATGTGCAATTCTTGTATTAACTGAATTGTACATTCTGGTATTAACTGTACTTAAAAGAGTATTCTTTTTAATATACAACCAAATAAGTATTATAACATGAGAACTTATCAAATAACTACATAGTCAGTCACAGAGACGCTTTTCCACTCATTGCACTCATTGCCTTTCAAGTAAACTTCCATCCATAAACTTTGACGGACCTTTAAATTTTAGGTAAAATGCCAACCAATTTGAAGTTCAGGGTGTTATGATGTCTAAGTTTTTAGTCTAGGGGATCAAGTAACAGAAAATAAAAAGTTCAAACAAGTAAAATGTGTTTTACACTAAATTAAACAAGATCTCACCTGACTCAAAAAAGAAATTACTTTTCATGCTGAACAGTTAATCATGGGATATCAATGCAGAAACAGAGTAAAAATTCAATTGTCACGGTTCTTTAAAATTAAAAAAAAAAATACAAAAGAAAATCATGATGCATAAGCTTAAAATTTCGGTGACATACACATAAATCGACTGTCAGAGACATCATAACATAAACATTACTCTGGCTAAAACAGTTTCAGAAAAGGAGCAAACAATCAGGAACCTTTCCCACTGCTGGGATAGGATTTTGTGCAGAGAACCCTTCGTCCCTTGGCACGTCTGCGCTTTAGCACTGCCCTACCGCTAGTGGTTCTCATTCGCCTTCGGAAGCCATGTGTTCGCGCCAATGATTTCCGAGACCTGTTTCTCTTGGTTAGACAAAGAGCAGGCTTCCCAGCCCTCACGACTAAGCCACGGCGGTTTCCTTTTCCAATCCCAACGTTAGAATTTAAATCCAAGCCCAGTGATAAACCTGAAGATTCAAATATTATTTGAGAAGAAACACAACACAAGTACTGCATGAAGCTCCCAGCTTCTACATTGACGTGACGGTCAAATTTGGACAATCAATTTGTCATTTGGGAATGCACCCACTATCTAGAAAACTAAAAGATATTTGAACAAAGTTAAAGATTTAGCCATGTATTGTACATTAACCACTCATGATCACTATGTTTCCTTAAAAAAAAAAAAAGTAGCAGGACCCTTTTGTGAACCAAGGACATCCATTTTAAGTGTTTTTAGAAGCTCCTTTTTTTTTCTTTTTCCTTTTGAAAGTTCATAAAATCTTTCATTCATCATAGATGTGTATAACATGTTCATCTGAAAAGAAATTCTTCTGCTCTATGTTTCTGTTCCAAAGTTTGCCAACCAAACCCAAATTGACCAAAGTTGGTTTGAATTTGCATTTTGTATTTTCGTATCTTTACATGACAAAGAACGCCAATATACCATCATCACAAAAACCTTTACCAGTTCTAGCTCTACCGAAGTTTTTGTTTGACTAGCAATAGAAAATTCTTTTCCTAACTTAAACTCCACCAATCGTTCACCTTCCAAAACCCAAATTTTTCCTCCATAACACTCAGCAAAAGGAAAAGAATATTCATTCCCCAAAACAAAGCTCATCAATTTTATCTAATGTAGTACGCCCACATGGGAAAATCATCAAACAAGATGAATGCCACCACATAAAAAGCTGAATAACGATTACCTGAGACAGAAGAAGGAAAGCCCAGAGACGAGGAAGGAAGGAAGGAGCAGTGAAGCAGCCCAGAACGGGCGTTGAGGACGTTCGCGGCGTTCATGGACAGAGAGGTAGTTCTTCTGGAACCAGTGAGGAAAGTGAGAGAAGCAGAGGACGTTTGTGCTCGACTGCCCCTACTCGACAGCCATGGCGACAATGTTACCGCCGAGATCGAAGCCATTTTTTTTTTTCCTCTTCTCTGCCCTCTTTGTTCTTTCGTTGGTTTTGTTATCCCCAGACTTCGGAGGAGATGAGGTTGTTCTCTGTGTCTGTCTTTTTGCCTTATCGACTCAATTTCAATGGTCGTTTTGGGAATGTGACCAGCTGTGAGTTTAGCCAGAAACACCGCACGCCTCCTGTGGCGAAGAGGGCCGTAACTAGGAACATGAGCGGTGTATTGTTAACATGTTGGGCTGATCCGTGTATTGTTAACATGTTGGGCTGAGTAAGCCCAATAGGCGATTTAACTTGGAATATAAGCCCTTTGGGTCTTAAACCATTCTGTTCAAGTTTTGATGTTGAACGACTACAGAAGTTTACTTTTGTCCAATTGAGACAAATACCTTTTAGGCTCCGTTTGGTAAGAAAAATAGAGAGTTGGAAGGATAAAAAATGTGAAGGGATGTAGAAGATTATAGTAATTTTTTGTGTTATTTGGAAGGAGAGATAGTTAAAAGAATGGATGAATAAATGTTTGTTTAATTACTTTTTGTCCTGTTTATTAATTATATACTAAACATTTTAAGAATAAAATGGTCTTTTCTAATATTTAATCAATAGATTGTATGGATCTTTCCATCGGAGGAGGGATGCAAAATGGTGGGCCTGGGTGGAGATAGTCTCCCTCCACCTCTCCTCTCCCTTCCCCTCTCCCTCGAACCAAACAAGAGATTAGGGTTCTCCCTCCCTCCACCCCTCTCCCTCACCCCCAATCCCTCCTACCAAACATACTTTTATAGTGTATGAGTCTAAATTTTTCACTTTTACTCATGATTAATATCTTTTTAGTTAAATAACAATGGCCTCGTTCATTTCACCGATTCGAGTTTAGAATTCGAGTTTTACTACAGTAAAAAGCTCTCAGAAACAGTCACATCTAACTTTTTTGCTACAATAAAAAGCTCTCACATAAAATCACATCTCAACTCGAATTAAAAACTCGAATCAGCAAACTAAACGGGCCCTATATAAGTCTGAAGGGTATTAGTAAAGAATAATGAATAAAAATTAAGACTCGTGCACTCTTAAGGATAAATTCAGTAATTTTTTCCTTAAAAAAATGGGAGGACAAGTATAATACTAATAGTACATTTAACAGGGATAAAAAATTAAGCATAAATTTGAGGGCATGGAAATCAATAACATATGTCGTCATCGTTATTTCCTTCTATATGTTTCTAAAAAAAATGTTCAGTATAATTATAAAATACGTTATTTACTATAGTTAATTCAAACTTTCCTGTGGCAATATTACAATGATACTCTTTTTAAAAAAAAAAAAAAAAAAAAAAAAAAACTGGGTACTCTTTTTTATGGGAAAATGTGGTAAATAGTATATTTACAAAACTAAATTAAGTATATAATAGATTTTAAAATTATTTAAAGTAAATAATAATTTATCGTGTAAATAATTTATTTACGACTAATAAAAAGATTTTTTTCATTGTAAATAAAGATATTTTATCAATCATAAATGAATTTTTTATACTGTAAATTGATATTTAATTCAAATTATTTTAAAATCTACTATTTACTTAATTTAATTTCAAAAATCTATATTCACTACAATTTTCTTTTTTTATATACAATAACAACAACATCATCTGGTGGTTAGAATTTTTAAAAGAGAAAAATTAAAAATCTATTCCCTTTTGTGTAGTTCTTTTGTATTCCCGACCCTTTTAAATTGACATACAATGAGGGAACTTGAGAGTACAAATTTTTACAATATCAAAATGAAAAATATATATAAATATATAAATCTCTATGCTTCTATAATAAGGGCCTTTTGAGATAATTTGTGCTTGTATTTTTAAGTAGTAGAAGAAAATAAGTATAAGTTAGAGTTTTTTTATTAGTGTTTGGATAATATCTGAAAAAAATACTTTTATATTTAAGAAGAGCTTTTGAATTTATTTTGGTAAAAAAGTCCAAAGCACTTATCATTATAAAAAGTAATGTAATAAAAATGATATAGATGAGATTTTAATTTGTTCACAAATAAAATGTTAAGAATGTAAATAAAAAGTCTTTTATACGCATTTTTTTATAAGCGTCAAGAAAATGACTTGTTCTAAAAATGTTAAAAAAAGTCAAAAATATTATAATGTTGTCCATCTAAATAGGTCTAAAAGTGACTTTTAGACTAAATAAGTCAAAAAATAACTTTTTTTAAGCCATTCTAAATGGACTCTAAAAAGAAAATCCCTTTAAATTTCACTTTTCAAAAGTATCTACAACCAGTTCCAACCACTAAAAAATATCAATAAAGCATTTGAATTCTTCCTGAAATTAATCGTCTACAATTTCAAGGAAAACATAATATTGATTCTTAGGTGGAAACTATACCCATAATTAAACAACACGTTGTTAACAAAATTTAGAAACGTCGCGCCGAATTTCAACTGCCATATAGAAACGACATGTCGTCTACGAACCAATAATAAACGACATGAAAGTTAAAAGTAACATGGTTATTCATTTCACTTTAAAAACGACAAGTAGCGAACGTCATCCCATTTTGTCTAAAGGAAAACATTATGTCGTTTCTACCACACAAAAGACTACAGGAGTAAGGGCAACCATAAGTAAAGGACATGTCGTTCATTTCAGGTACAAACAACATTTATAACAAACTACATGTCGTTTGTTTATTATTATTATTATCATTTGAGAAAATGTCGTTTGTTTAGCATAATAAACAAAAGGTAATCAAAGTAAAAAGACATGATTTTCACAAAAACGTTAAAACCGATATATGCTTATTTTCAAAGAGGTAGAAACAACATTTTGTTTTGATTTTTTTTTTTCTGCTACTGTCGTTTTAATTTTTTAGGTTGAGGGTTCAAGTCCTCCTGAGTGTGTGTGTGTGTTGAGGGGTTAGGGTTTTAGGTTTTAGCGTGTGAGTTGTTTGATGAGCACAAAATACCAACAAAAAAAAACCGTTATAATAAGGATTAATTTTAAGAAAATGCAGAGAGCTTGTATGGGGATGTAGCTCAAATGGTAGAGCGCTCGCTTTGCATGCGAGAGGTACAGGGTTCGATACCCTGCATCTCCAATTTTTATTTGGTTTGGCTCATTATTTATAACAGTCTTCATCCACTCTCAAGAGAGGACCAATTCTGATTTCTAAGAAGGCTTCTTGTAGCTTTTCGTTTCTATATATACCATTCTTTCCTGTAGATGAGCCAGCTATAACATTTGTCCATTATTATTTTATTCAATTAAAAAACCACCAAGTGTAGCATTCTATATGTTAAAAAAACAAATGAATCTCCAATAATTCTTATAAGAAATGTCCTTCCATTTTCCAAAAAGCTATTTAAATCTACATTTTGCTGAAGGAAGATTATATAGGTCTTTAAAAAAATGATTTGCTGGAATATTATTATATTATTATCCATGCACAGTGAACAAAAGAATATTAGTCAATAATGGTAAGTAAGCCAATCCTTATCTTAAGCAATTCCATCCTTAACAAATATTAGTTTGCAAAGCTATAAAGAATACAATAATTGTTAGGGTCTTGGGATAAGACCTTAATTTCTGTATGGTACCAACCCGTGCATGTCAATTGTTTCATGAGATTAGTCCTTCCCAAGTTGGCAAGTACTCCTAATCAATATTAACTTCATGAAAAGATCTTATACCAGTTCCTTGTACTTCATTTTAGGCCTAATTAAGATCACGAGACTGTTGATCTGACCACTAAGCAGTTGAGGCTTCAAATAAAAATATATGTTAAAAGGTATACAAAATTAATGGATGGGTTTTCGATAGTTCATTTCCTCAGTGCCTTAGCAAACGGCATTTGCATTAATTCTATATTGCGTAAGAGGTAGGAGCAGAGTTGTTGCCACAGAGTTAACCACCATGCCAACTCTTGGTATGCATCAATTGATTAGGGCTTGAGACAATCGGACAACTTGTGGGGTTGTAGTTAGGTAAGTTTTTAGCTTTTTAGGATTGGTTAGTTTACTATTATATGATATATTGAAAATGTTCTCAACATAATCCATAATGGAGATATGGGCCCTTAAAGTGATATTCTAGTAATTTAATTTTGGTATACTTCTCTGACCATCAATAGTCATAATCTCTCATCAACATAACTGCCTAGATGAGTTCCTAACAATTTGAATTATTTCTATAGAGAAGTGATTCTATAATCAATAAGCAGGAAAAAGCACAATCCAGCCGGACTACTTTCCATTTAACTTTATCCTCAAATCAGTATTGGGAATTTAAAAGAAGAGTTGGGGTTCATGTCACCCAAAGACTACAATAGATCAGTTGGTTGAGAAAAGACTGTGAGCAACAGAATTACAAAAACGACAAACATGAATCAACTTTTAAACCAATTATATGGTAAAATATACTCAAAAGATGGAGATTCATTATAGTGTACTTGGGGTGAAATAAAATTGAATTATCACCGGTTGTGGTGGCATAGTAACGAATGATAATCTATTAGAGTTCTTCCATCTATCAGTTAATCTCAGTTAATGATTGATTCATTAATTTTCAGTGAAGTTGAAATTATATATCTTTTATCGCACTGCCGAATATGACTTGGACTGAAGTAATTTTGGAGTACTTTTTGAATGTGCTAATTGATAAATACACGAGTCAGGTTACTTTCCGTTCTACATGCAGTCTTAATAGATTATTAAATGACCATTGGATAGGGGAGTGAGGATACCTTTTTTCTTTTCAGCAGAAAGAAAAAGGGAGTAATGGACTTGCAAAAGTGGAGCTGAATTTGGTAGGTACTAGTGGAAATTAGAAGATTTCAAATCCAGATGTTCGCTGGTTCCCAAATGTTTGTGCCCTTTGCTTTGTGGGCATATCCACCAGAGTTCTTCTTCTTTCTAACTAATCAATCATCAGACATCCAAGGCTGCAATATCTTGCACGCCTTGAGTGGAGACTGATCAGACCATTCTGCAACCATTCAATAACTAAATGTGGGCTTTGTAGTAAACCTGTGAGAGTGGACAAAATGTAAACACCAAACCAATTCCACGTGTAGAACTGAGCACCAAAAACAAAAACAAAAAAAATCAATAGATATATGTAAGCCCTGTTCATTTTACCGATTCGAGTTTAAAATTCAAATTTTACTATAATAAAAAACTCTCAGAAACAGTCACATCTAATTTTTTTACCACAGTAAAAAGCTCTCACATAAAATTACATCTCAACTCGAATCAGCAAACTAAACGGACCCGTATTGTACAGTCTTCTTTTTGCAATAAGCAACTTATGTGAAAGAGAGTGAAGTCACTAACCAAATGGAGCCCCCATTGCCCAACTGTAGACCACTTGACAAGATCAACAATGGACATGGTCTTGAGAGGTTCCTTTTCTCATACTTCACCGTGACATGTTTATTATGTCGTCTTAGGCCCCACCCAAGTAACCAACTCTCTCCCCATTAAACAAGATAGGACATGATGATAATCATGTTTTTGGTTTTCGTTATTTCTTCATCAGCCTCAATTACAGTTAACTCAACCATTTAAGTGAACCTAATCTTACTCTCAAGTGGCAACTAATTATATTAGGTGCCTCGCATTTCAACTTGTGTCGTTCAAAAGGTGCTTTTTAAGAGTGTTAGAATAATTTTAGACGTAGCTTCTCTAAGAAACGATCATCGTAAATATGGTAAGAAACAGGATTTAATAAAATTTATATAACTTTTAATTTATTATCAAGGGTCATTAAACTATTGCAAATATATATATATATATAGTACACTTTTAAAACATGAAAGAAGCTAAAGTGAAGATATAATCGTTTAAAATTAGTAGTTCCAAATATGGAAAAGCGTCATCCACAGAATGAGGAAGGGGAATCAAAAAAATGTTATTGTTATCCAGTAGTGAATAATATCCTTCATTTTTGTGGGGGAGGACTAAAAGGGATGAGATACTTCTGCCGTAAGAGACAGAAAGGATTTTTGGACGTGGATTATAGTGACATGGAATTGCGTAAAGACAAATTTGGGTGGTTAATGAATTTGACCTTATAAGGACGTGTTCATTTTGAACGTCGGCATCCGTATAATTATGCTCTAACAATTGCTGCTTTTTAGTTAATTAGATGTGCTAATAATGCAAAAGCATGCATGCTATATTGGGCGGGAAAGCAAAAACGTCTATAATTAAAAGCAGCTATAAGCGCATTATTTTTATAAATATGTGTTTACGGAGAGAGAGAGAGAGAGAGAGAGAGAGAGAGAGAGAGACAGTTGATGGTGGGGAGAAAATGTGAGAGAGAGAGAGAGAGAGAGAGAGAGAGAGGCGGCTATGAGGGGGGGACCCCCTTAATGCAAGTTGGCCAGGCCATTCATGCTACACAATTATTATTCTCAACTTTTTCTATTGCAATTGTTTACTAATACTGAAAAGTTTGTTTATTCAACAACGAAAACAATAATACTAGTTTGAACTTTGACGTGCTATACATAGCATTTAGTTTGTTGATTCGAATTTTTAATTCAAGTTAAAATGTGATTTTATGTGAGAGTTTTGTATTATAGTAAAAAAATTAAATGTGACTGTTTGTGAGAACTTTTTACTGTACAAAACTCAAATTCTAAACTCGAATCAACGAAATGAACGGGGCCTAACAATATTGCAAACTTATCCTATACATATTGTTCGCTAGCCCAGCTAGCCTTTGTCACAAAGTTATTATTAATTAAGTTTAGTGCGACGTTAATGATACAATTAAATTTTTTTTTTTGGTAACATTGGAATAATAAATCCAATGAGAGGGGATATGAGGTTAGAAGTTAAAACGACCATTTCCCAAACATTCGGTTTCACTTTTTTATTTTATTTTATGTAGGGCTTGATCTTTTGTCGTTTTTGAGTTTGAGTGATTTGAGTATATATCTTGAGTTGAGTTTGAGTTATAACTTGAGTTGAAGTTGTAATTTTAGTTTGTGTTTAGTTGTGTACATTTGAGTTATAATTTGAGATTAGAATCTATTTGAGTTTGTGTTTGTTTCTACTAATACTTGAGTTGTGAGTAATATTCTGAATTTTTTTATTTTTTTAATTTAATTGATTTTATACAATTGAATCTGAATAATTAGAATTAAATATATATAATTACGAAGAATGGGTTATTGGGTGATTAAAAAGATGTATAAAAATAAAAGTGAATCATCTATAAGTAGTAATAAATTTAAACTTACTTAGTAAGTATTTTTCTTCATTTAATAAATTAAAATACCATATAAAAATTACTAGAAGATCAGTTTCTATTATAATGGAGAGCAAAAAGACAACAATATATACATAATTTATAACATGAGTCTACATACACCGTGTAATATCACCTCATAGCACTTCAACATCAAAAGTTTGAATTATTAGCGCGTACGACGATTATGGTACACTGCCCACATTGTATGCGCCCTTGCATCTCTTAACGCATTCATCTCCAATTCTGCATTATAATTCAATGGCTGTCCTTCGTGGTCGTTATTGTCGTTGATGTCCTCTTCAACATTCTGGGGATCAATGTCTGCAACCGGAATGACATCTTGTGAGTACTGGTCTAATAGGTTGTCTCCATTATGGTACATGTGGATAAAATTATGGATTATAGCATATGCAACCAGAATCTTAACTTACTTTTTAATAGGGTAATGGTTAATGCTTTTCAAAATACGAAACCTGACCTTCCACACACCAAGTATTCTTTCAATCACATTACGCAAGGAGGAACAAGGCCAACAATTACTTATTATTCATGTGAAAATTGTGTGATGGCCGTAACAAATTCGGTATAGAGCATTACCTTAGGCAATGACAAGTATGCTACCAAAGTTTAGTTAACTTAATCATGTTGATCGAGAAGGCAAGTAAAGCAACATATCAACTAAGAGTTCTAACAGAATAAAAATTATACAAAAGTAATTAGATAAATCGGTAACTAATCAAATATCACTCGACATAAAGGAGGTAGGCCATTAATGATTAAACAGAAATAAATCATCGTAGCCACGGTTAGATTCCGCGAGCTTCTAATTTCTTTTACCACCACTTGGCCATTTAGTACTGGGTTAGATTCCGCGAGCTTTTCCAACGATGTTTAGTCATTATCTAATTGTTGACAAGTATTCATGCCTTTTCAATTCATAGTTTGTCATAAAAAAAATGTGGCACGTATATGTGGTGATGAAAAATTGCTAAAGATAAAGCGGTCACTACATCATCACGATGATGACCACCATACAAACCATCATTATTGTAATTTTCATCATCGTCAGAATCGTTACCATCTGTGTTTTTACGCCATCATCAATTTCAAGGACTTTGGAAGAAAAATTAGATTCCACTTGACTTAAGTAAAATTATTTAGATATTGTTCATTTCACCGATTTAAATTTTTAATTTTTAATTTTTATAGTTAAAAATTCTAAAAAAATATCAAATTTAATTTTATCTGTTACAGTTAAAATTTTTTAAAAAATATTACATCTCAATTTAAATTAAAAACTCAAATTTACTAAACGAAGTCAGAAAATCACAGTAGTACAATATTTTATAAAGAAATGTTAAATATAACTTTTATTTCAAATTCTTTTACCGATGTTGCCTTCTATATGTAACACGTGTCACTTTAACTTTATTAAGTAAACACACTTAATAATAAGTCATTTTCTACAAAAATATTTACGAGAGTGGCACTCTCTCTTTGAGCCTTCAGCCCCATGTTTTTTTTTTTTTTTTTGGGTAGAAGAGCATTTATTCATTTTATTTTAGGCTCATCCGCGTTTATTTTATGTTAACAAAGATTTACAAGTGCTTATTGAAATTGTTTTCCTCTTTACTTTCCTTTTTGGCTTCAAGTTATTTAAAATAAGAAAGAGCACTTTGCTTAAGAATATCAAAAGCGAACCACTAAGGTGTCTTTTTTTAATTTTTTTTCCTAAATATATTTCAAAAGTACTATATTTAGATTTTTTGAATCTTTGATGAACTTTTTTTTTCTGAAGGTAACCTGACGGTACAGATTATTGTGCTTTTTTATTGTTCGTTATATATTTGTGTTCTATTATTTATCAGTGAAGGAAAAAAGAAAAGTAATATATTCAATTTTTTTTTTTTTTTGTTGAGCGTGTTTTTGACTGAACAATGCATCACATCAATTATAACATTTTTTCCTTCGCACCTTTTTTATTTATGTTATCTAAGTTTGCAAATTTCTTTTTCGTAAACTACTATTTTTGCAATTTAAGTTACAGGTTCTTTTCGTAACACTTTTTTATTTATAAGGAACATATATGTTCATTTTGTTCAAATACCTTATCATTTTCTTGAAAATTTGAACGCTGTATATTCAGGAAAAAAAAAAAAAGAAGTTGAACGTTTTATGCTTAAAAAAAGAAAACGAGGAAAAAAAAAAAAACCCTTTGGATGTTGCAATCTTTTTGTAAAACAGTTACAACCAAAAAAAGAAATGTGTTAATCGTATACATTAAGTTGGCAATACCGGTTGGTGTGTGTGAGTCAGTTATAGAGAGAGTGGTAATTATATTTGTAAAGATGACTTATTATTAAATGTGAAATTAAAGTGATGTCAAACATAAAAGGTAATATCTGTAAAAAAGTCTGAAGGTTGTATTTAGTACTTCTGTATTTTATATTAATTTTAAGAGACGTAGAGAAAATAAATATGCCCTTTTAATAAGGATTAATTTCAAAAGTATTATGACCCACGTAACACTTTGTCTTTCGAATTTTAAAACGTAACATCTGATCCCTTTAAACTTTATTCCGTTAATAATTTTGCCCATTCCGTTACACTGAGTGACGGAATTCGTCACGTGTCCATTATTTAGTGAGATTTGAAAGTAGAATTACGTTTATACCTATCTTCGTTCAGAATCACTGGTAACAGAAGGGACATTATTGCATCAGTTTATCAAAAATTAGATCTCATGATTCCTTTAAAAAGCATATTCTAAGGGAGAGATTCAAAAAATTTTCAAAACGTTTCAAACCATTTCCACCTCCTCCGGTACCGTCATTGCCGACTCTGAGTTTGCTCTCAGATCGCGTGGAGCTGGCGTGAGCAAATGCGAACGTGAACGGTCTGGGCACCAATGCCGAAGCCATAGCATTCATCTTCTTCGGCGGCACCACTCACAGAGGTCAACGTGCATTCGACGAGACACTAATATCTAGATTTTTTTCTTCGTCATCATCAACATTATTAAGTTGAACTAACTTATGGGTTTCGTGTATTATCTGTAAAGTTGAACTATATGCAATGTAAAATATGAATCTATTAATAGATCTAAAATCCAACCATTTGAAAAGAAAATACCCAGCTAATCTCTTCAAAGAAAGAGATGAGTTTTTTTTCTCTCTCTTTTCTTTTTTTTTTCTTTAATTTTTTCCTTAAATAGTGGCTTCATTCAAGCAAACCCAGAAGAAATGCCCAAAGCCAATACAGAACCCCAGAAGGGATGAAAAGTGAGGAAAAGAAAAATGAAATCCAGACGCAAGACAACTTCTATTTATTGATCTTGTTCATTTTTCTGCTAATTAGGAGAAATGTATATTTGTCGATTGTTTAATATCCAGATAGCAACGAATTTTGAAATATTTTTGGAGCAAATCTTAATTTTTTTCAATAACCTGATAAACTGATGCATTTTAATCCCTTTTTTAATAACTTGGGGTTTTACATGATATTTTACGATATTACTCTCCTCAGATGAGTTAAATAATTGACACGTGATAAATTCTGTCACTCAGTGTAATGAAAGGGACAAAATTGTTAATGGAATAAAATTCAGAAGAATGAATGTTACGTTTTAAAATTTAAAAAATAAAGTGTTAGAGATATCATAATTCGAAAAGAATTTTTAAAATTAATCCTTTTAATAATGAAAATCTCAGCGAGAGAAGATTTATCAAAAAGAAAAGTCAAATTTTGCTAACTTCTTCGCATAAAATAAGATTCTTTAATGGACTATTCTCCAAACTTTTGATAGGATCGTTCTTATATTGGGCCCCAAAGTGGGGCTTTTGTGGGTCTATTTAACTCCGTCTGAAAGAATGTTTTTAAACTCGGCCGATTCTATAATCAGCGGGCGGCGGAGTGTCCAATAATGGATGCATTACTTTTAAATTTTTTTGTTATAATATTTTTTTTATAAAATTTAAATATTTGTTTTAACTTTTTTTTTTTTTTTTTGTGTCTAAATCTGTAAACTGCCCAATATGTGCTGAAATGGTCCTGATCCGAGGGTTGATTCCCTCTTTTTTTCTTTTCCTTTGTTCTTTTTTTTTTTTTTTTTTTTTTTTGACCTTACCCCTCCTCAAAGTTAATGAATAATCCAAAAGTCAAAAACTGAACCAATGGCCTTGATAGTAGCTCACAAGGAGATAAAACAGTGTTTCAAACTTTCAACTATTTAGGACAGCCTAAGCAATGGGACTCGCAACATTTTGTCTGTTACTTTATTGCTGGTTTCAACATTCCGTGCGCGCCTAAAATCCGCCGTTACATGGCTAAAAGAAGTTGAACCAAGGGAAAATTAATGTGAAACTAGCACAATTTTAGACTTCATCGATTTGAATTTTTAATTCGATCTGATATGTGATTTAATGTGAGAGTTTTTAAACTGTAACAGAAAAAGTTATATTTAATTTTTTGTAAAAGTTTTTAACTGTAATAAAATTAAAATTGAAAACTTGAATCAGTGAAATGAACGAGACTTTTGTTATCCCGAGTTACCAAAACCAGGAAATTTATACATTTCAAAACTAATCTAATTTTGTTTACTTGTAATGCAAAGGCTTTGACATTCACTTCGCGTTAGCATTTTGTCGGCGGAGACAAAAGCAATACGGTGGATCTAAAGTTGGATTTTGGGTTGATGTTTTGCCGTAAATAAAATTTTTAAAAGCCAATTTCTCAAATCTAACAAACTTAATTTGGTTAGTTTCGTCTGTTGAATTGTAGTACTACTTGAAAATTAATTCATCAGCCTGAATTTCTTGAAAACTTTGGCTTTCTCAAACAGATTTAATTAATTTCAGTTTAGCTTATTCAAGCTAACTTGAAGACGTATCAAAGAAAACACTTGATGTTCTACCCGTAATGAAAATGTCAGCCCTTTAATAAATAACCGAATAATAAATCAATCATTCTTCATTCTATTTGCTTAGAAAATGACTTCATGGACGTTTAATTCATAAATTTAAATTATAATTCAAAATTATTTTTAATTTATGTGTGTTTTTTTTTAAGAGAAAATACTGATAGTTAAAATGTCATTTATCAAGGACCCGACCCCACCCGGATTTTTGTTATAGCGTTCCAAGCCAATATGAATATTTATATTATATCTAACCTAGTTGCATAAAAAAGAATGACAAATATAGTGAAACAAATACGTGTTCCGATCGGCTACAGATGCATTAACCATGTGAAGTATAATAGAACACGTTCAATTATGCCCGTGACTCGGCAGACCCAATGAGGAAATGTAAAGTAAGAGGAGCTTTTCAACTCCTCCTCATGACACCAACAAACACAAACAAACAAATTTCTCTAGTTTTCCGATTTGAAAGCTGACATAAGATTTTTTTTTAGCCCTTCTATTACACCTTACACACATTTTACGATGACAAATGTTACTTATCACGGATCAATCATCACCACTATTTGTGTCAGTAAATCAACATTGTTATATATATACATATATGGCAGTCATTCCAATTTATCTCATTTTTTTCACTAAATTATACGTGACACACAAATTATTACTTACGTGGCAGTGTGTTAAACATATGAGTTGTCGCAATCCCACCTCCTAAGCAACATAATAATCATGTTCTTGTGTTATGTAGGTAGTGATGCACCACGTAATAACATGTCACGTCCTGTATTTTTATGCAATTTGAAATTCAAATAAGATTTTTTAAATTGTCATAATCTTTATATTTATAGTGATACAGCATCATGATGACATGTTACGTCTTGTCTTTTTATGCAACTTAAAATCTACATATAATTTCTTAAATTATCACAATTTTCATATATATAGTGATGTAGCATGATAATGACACGTCACACTCCGTCTTTTTATGCAACTCAAAAATCTATGAGATTTTCCCTTACTCTTTTCATAAGAAAAAAAACAAGGTAAAAATATCATTATCTTTAGCGTAAACCACATGTGAATTTATAAACCCGCCAAAGCTAGCGAAAACCACTCTCTCCTTCCTTCATTTCTCTGTCTAAACGTGACAATGTCCCTCTTCCACACGCTATAAATTCCACACCACAGACAACATTGTACCATCGCAAGCCGTCTCTTCGACAGTTTTCGGACCCGAAATCCGAGATGGGTTTTAGGCCCCGAGCTCTGTTCCCTCTTTTTCTCCAAGTTCTGCTCTTGTTTCTACAAAGAACGAGAGCAGGGCATGTGTTCCATAACGTGAGTGGTTTGAGAGGCAGAAAGCAAGTAAGTGGGTGCGATTTGTTCCAAGGAAAATGGGTTTTCGACGCTTCTTATCCTCTTTACGATTCCTCAAGCTGTCCATTAATAGATCCTGAGTTTGATTGCCAAAAATATGGCAGACCCGATAAGCAGTACCTCAAGTACGCTTGGAAACCTGACTCTTGTGACTTGCCCAGGTACCATTATATATACATTATATACACAAACATATGTGTGAATGTACTGTTTCTAACTTCCCATGTTGCGCAAGCTTACTTTTGTTAAAATTTCGGTTTTTTCTGTTACTGAATTGGTTACTTGGTTTGGTGAAGGTTTAATGGGGTGGATTTTCTGGCGAGGTGGAGAGGAAAGAAGATAATGTTTGTGGGTGACTCACTGAGTCTGAACATGTGGCAATCGTTGGCGTGTATGATTCACGAGTCTGTGCCAAACTCAAAGACAAGCACTGTGAGGAGAGACTCTCTATCTTCTGTGACATTCCAGGTACACGCACACAACAAACACAGCTTTTTTTTTTTTTTTTTTTTTTTTTGGTTTTTTTTCCCTTTTTCTGTTCATTGCATGACTGTCTCTTTGTCTCTTTTCAATTGTTTTTTAATGTTATTATTGAATTTTCAATTTCAAGTTTGGAAAGGAGGCCTATTTGGTTTTGGATCCGTAATTTTCACGCCGTGAAATTATGAATTAGACAACTATACATCATACAGCTAATACGTCTAAAGGGGTCCTATTCGTTTGGTAATAGACTAATAATTAAACAATAAATGACTAAACAAGAACAATTAAATTGAAAGACTAATTCACAGCCAAAAAATAAAAATAAAAATGAAAGACTAATTGGAGATGATTTGAAGAATCTCTATCATTGTTTCAACGTCTAAAAACAAGTAAAAGAAAGTCAAGCCATACCAGACGAGGCATGTTTAGAATCTAATTGTCCTCTTCTTTTCCTTGTATAAATGATAGAAAATGTGTTGTTAAATAAAGTGATTGCAGAGAAAAGAAAAAGGAAAAACTCTAGAAAAATAAATTAGTAGTACTAAATCACATTATATTGTAATGTAAAACTAAAGGGAGTTACCTCACAAAAAAAAAAAAAAAAAAAAAAAAAAGTGGGAGTTAGAAAGTTCCTCTTTACTGGGACATCAAGAATAATGTAACGGTTAAAGCAATGAAACATTGCAATGATGTAGGAGGGAGGAAATAAAGGTTTAAATTAAAATGAACATTCCTTCAAAAATAAAATAAAATAAAATGAACATTGAACTTTGTTCTTCTCTTTCCATTCGAATATCTTATTATAAGTTTCTTTACTTTTTTGTTGGAGAATTCTTCTTCTTTCTTCTTTCTCTTTTATTTTCTAAAATTTTGTTAGGAAAATGTCTTTTTTATTTGGACAATCTATCTCAAACTTCTTAAGCCATAATAAATTACATTGACCTTATATTAAAAGTGACATGTTTTCTAGGTGTACTATTCATTTAGTCTTTATTGTGTTGGGAAATCTTAATATTAGAATCGAATTGTACCACGAACTCTTAACCGAAATGAATTTATGTGATATTTTAGCTTCATTTAATATTTTTTTTCCTTGTTTCGTGCTTGAGAAAGTACAAGAACTGGTTTCATTTCAATGCTTATTAGCTAGAAACTTTCACAAGTCTTTATATATATATAAATCAATGGATTCAAATTTATTAATTATGAGTCTAGTCTAGCTGGTATTGTTATTGTCATTATTAGTATAATACAATAGTAAGTTTGACTAGGACTAACGGTTTTGGATCGGATATACACTAGGGGCGTTCATGATCGGTTGACCAAAAAAAAAACCTCCAACCAAAACAAAAAATGTTAATTATTGATCGGTTCAGTTAGTTTGAAGTTTTTAATTAAGAGAAACCATTCCATTTATAATCAGTTTGGGCGATTTGATTTGATCGGATTAGACTTGTAATTAAAATAAATTTGCACATGTGAAATTTTT
>NW_010358779.1:0-207 GCF_000414095.1 Morus notabilis | reverse complement strand
AGACTGTGGTTGATGTCACATTTACTTTTATTTATATTCATGTATGCTACACACATGTGGAAATTCCTAACTTGATACCAGGGACGTGGTTTTAAACTGGTTTGGTTGGAAATTCCACCACCCTTCTTGAAATTAAATTTCTCTTGAATGCAGGGGGCTTGTTTGGAAATACTTGGATGTTTTGTATTTAAAAAATTAAAATATTTG
>NW_010358778.1:215-475 GCF_000414095.1 Morus notabilis | reverse complement strand
ATCGAACCTCTCTTCACGATCCACAGCTGCCACGTTTTCGGCGAAAACTCTTGGTGTCCTAATCGGGTGTTAGATCGAAGCTCTCTTCACGCCCTAGAACCGCCACGGGAACGGCGACAAGTTTTGGTGTTGTAACGGGGCCCATCAGCCGTTAGATCGAAGCTCTCATCCCGATCTACGAATGGCACGGCAACGGTGAAAACTTTTGGTGTCGTAACGAGGCCCACAATCCGTCAGATCAAAGCTCTCTTCGCCCTCTA
>NW_010358778.1:0-202 GCF_000414095.1 Morus notabilis | reverse complement strand
CAATTTTTTGTGTTGTAACCGGCCCCATTAGCCGTTAGATCGAAGCTCTCTTCGCAATCTACAATGGCCAAAGGAACGCTCAAAACTTTTGTTGTGTAACGGCGCCCATCAACCGATAGATCTAATCTCTGTTTGCGCTCTACTAGCGCCACAGGAACGGCGACATCTTTTGGTATCGTAACGGGGCCCATCATCCGTCATA
>NW_010358777.1:1400406-1401501 GCF_000414095.1 Morus notabilis | reverse complement strand
AGCACAGAAGGGCGGTCGTATCCACACAGAGATAACAAAATAACAAGAATGATTAACAGAATAAGAGCGTTTGAGAAAAGTGAATTAACGAAAAATGAGAGTTTTTGAGATTTTTGTTGCAAATAAAATAAAAAGGAGAAAATCTGTATCAAGAAAATGGTAAGGTGTCGAGAATCCCTAATGCTTCGTTCACCAATTCAAGTTTTGATTCACAAAATAAAATAATCGAATAAATTAAATCTCTATATTGGCTCAGAAAATATTATTATTACAAGTTATCTAAAATCGATAATATATCAATCTGACATTATTGCAGTAAAAGACAATTTATAAAATAATATGAATAACAAAACATTGCGTGACATAATTACATAAGAAAAGCGTGACTGAACTTATATAAAAATTGGCACACAATATTTTGAAAAGTAATAGAAAAATGGATGAGATTTAATTTATTCAGATGTTGGAGTTTACAGAATAAGGAATCAAAACCCCGAATTGGGTCACTCAACAGAAGTTCATCTCTAACCTCACCAAGAAAACTCTAGCCTATCTTGCAAAACATTCTCACAAGTTCTAGAGAGAAAATATGAGACTGACAACAAGACGACAGAAAATTGAATATTAAAAGCTCCCAAAAACCTTAGGCTAACCCCTTTATTTATAGTGTTCAGAGGTTGCTTGTCAAATAAGGAAATAAATAGTAAAACTAGAAATTTACAAAAGAAAAGGAAACAAAATAAAATTACACATAAATTAGGAGAAATCATATATTTGATTTGGGAAGAAATCTGAAAATTTGCTCTGATTTTGGGGAAGGAATTCGGATTCAGCACCAAGGGGACACGTGTCGCAACGTGATTGGAAGTGATAAGGAAATGTGCCACGTGTCGTGGGCGGATTGGTTGGGCTGTGCTGGCACGAGCAGAGTGGAGGACAAGGTTTGACACTTGTCGCACGCGGAGAGGAAGGCCAGCTGATGGCTGTAGACGCGGGACCCACGCTTCAGAGTTCTTGGACGCGCGGTGATGGCTCCGTGGAGGGAACGCGCCAACTGAGGGACGGGCGTGCTGGGGACGCGCGCGAGATGGAGTG
>NW_010358777.1:1399549-1400035 GCF_000414095.1 Morus notabilis | reverse complement strand
TATTTATGGTGCATTTTCATGCACTAATCACAACCCCCAACCAGCTTATTGCTAGTCTCTAGCAATCCAAGCGCAAGAGAAATCATGTCACAAAGAAAATTTAAGTCTCAACTCGCTTAGTCACCTGAGTATTTCAAACAAACTATTAGCAAGAAGTCAAAAGATACTATCAAGATTATTTTAGTCATAACTCCAGAGTCCTGTGTGTGTGCTCCAAACCGTAACCTTCTTACCACTGACCATAACACATGCAGCTTTGAAAAATTCACCAAGTAGAAGTCTCAACTCCATTGATCTCACAGGTGTCAGGAATATTTGAATGCAAAGGTTTTCTCTCATGGAGTTGGAAATGGAACAATCAACGCTCAGTGTGAGGGAGGTCAAATTTAGGACAAACAGTCAAACGAACATTGACCAAAAGATAGGTTAATCAACCACTAGAACATTCCACCATTCTTACCACAAACTAGCTTTTGGGATTTCATT
>NW_010358777.1:1398337-1398970 GCF_000414095.1 Morus notabilis | reverse complement strand
AAAAATTATGAAAAATAGAGAAAGAAGACACCTGGACGATGAGCTTTCCACGTATGAGCACAACCTGAGCTTCCTGATATGATTCTCCAAAAACACACATAAAAAAATGCAAAGAAAAACAAAAAAAAAATCAAAATATGGTATAGAAGATGTGAGCAAACTACTCAAGGCTAGTAAATGGGGTTATCGAGAATGATCTCTTCAACCTGGTTCACCTGCTCTAAGTAATTTTTCAGACGCTGGCCATTTACTTTGAATATTCTCCCATCGGTCGGGTCTTCCACCCACTATGAACGGGCCAGTCCACCGCGACCTCAACTTACCGGGGTGGAGATGCAAATGGGAATCATAAAGATGAACCCGCTGATTCGGCTCAAAATTCTTCCTCAGGATCTGCTTATCATGAGCCGCTTTCACTTTTGCCTTGTAGATCCTGGAATTATCATAGGCATCGTTCCTTAACTCCTCGATTTCAGAAAGCTGGAGCTTCCGATTGACACCTGCAGCGCTGAGATCGAAGTTGAGGGCCTTGGTAGCCCAATAAGCCTTATGTTCGAGCTCTACAGGTAGATGACAGGCTTTTCCAAAGATAAGCCTGTAGGGAGACATCCCAAGTTGGGTTTTGTAAGCAGT
>NW_010358777.1:1394084-1398289 GCF_000414095.1 Morus notabilis | reverse complement strand
AGAGACCAATCCTTGCGATCGGGATTAACCGTCTTTTCTAGAATTTGCTTAATCTCCCTATTGGCCAACTCAGCTTGGCCATTTGTCTGTGGGTGATAGGCAGTTGAAACTTTATGAACCACACCGTACTTGCGCATTAGAGCCTTAAAAGAACGGTTGCAGAAATGGGTGCCTTAATCACTGATGATGGCACGCGACGTTCCAAATTGAGATAACACATTTTCCTTTAAAAACTTTACAACAGTAGTGTTATCGTTGTTCTGGCACGTCACGGCTTCTACCCACTTAGACACGTAATCCACAGCGAGGAGTATGTAGAGGAATCCATAAGAAGGTGGAAATGGTCCCATAAAGTCTATCCCCCAGCAATCGAATATTTCTATTACGAGAATCAGGTTCAAGGGCATCATATGGCGACGGGACAAAGCACCTAGCTTTTGGCACCTCTCACAGGAACGGCAAAAGTCATTGGTGTCCTTGAATAAAGTGGGCCAATAGAGCCACACTGCAAGATTTTCGCGGCGGTCTTCTTCACAGAAAAATGACCGCCACATGCATCGTTGTGGCAAAAGTTCAGGACACTAGACACTTCATCATCCGGAATGCATCGTCTCATGATCTGGTCGGGGCAGTACTTAAAAAGATATGGGTCATCCCAATAAAAGCTACGAACCTCGACCAGAAACTTCCCCTTGTCTTGTGCACCCCAGGTAGATGGAATCTCGCCCGTCACCAAGTAGTTAACAATGTTCGCATACCATGGCATCTTAGTGACGGCAAAGAGATGTTCATCGGGGAAGTCATCTCTAATAGCAGGAATTTCAGTGGATTCATTAAATTCAAGACGAGATAAGTGGTCCGCCACCACATTTTCGACTCCCTTCTTGTCGTTGATTGTCAAGTTAAATTCCTGCAGGAGAAGGATCCACCTAATTAAACGCGCCTTAGCATCCTTTTTGGAGAGAAGGTACTTAAGGGTGGCATGATCTGTGAAGATGGTGATAGGTGAACCAATCAGATATGCACGGAACTTATCGAGTGTAAATACTACAGCAAGCAACTCTTTTTCAGTTGTAGAGTAGTTCATTTGAGCACTATTCAGAGTACGGCTTGCGTAGTAGACAACGAAAGGCTTCCCTTCCCTTCATTGACCAAGAACGGCCCCCACAGCATAGTTACATGCATCACACATGATCTCGAAAGGTAAGCTCCAATCTGGTGACTGCATAATAGGGGCAGAAGTCAGTTTTGCGATGAGTGTTCGGAATGCATCCTCACACTCTTGTGTCCAGTTGAACACAGCATCTTTTGCCAGGAGGTTGCTTAGCGGTCTCGCTATAGATGAAAAATTCTGAATGAACCTCCTGTAGAATCCGGCGTGCCCCAGAAAAGATCGGACATCTTTAACGGCCTTGGGGGTGGGAAGGTTGGAAATGAGTTCAACCTTAGAACGGTCGACCTCGATTCCTCTTTCAGAAATAATGTGCCCAAGAACTATGCCGGATGACACCATGAAATGACACTTCTCCCAATTGAGCACGAGACCCTTCTCTTCACATCTTTGTAGAATGGCTTCCAAGTTGAGAAGGCACGTGTTGAATGAATCTCCGAAGACTGTCAAATCATCCATGAACACTTCCATACATTTTTCGATCATATCACTAAAAATGCTCATCATACACCTCTGAAATGTGGTAGGTGCATTACACAGTCCAAATGGCATTCGCCGAAAGGCATAAGTGCCAAAAGGACATGTGAATGTTGTCTTATCCTGATCTTCTAATGCTATCTCTATCTGATAATATCCTGAATAGCCATCGAGAAAGCAATAGAAAGGATGACCTGCCACTCGTTCTAGGATTTGATCGATGAATGGAAGTGGAAAATGGTCTTTGCGAGTGGTGGCGTTAAGCTTGCGATAGTCGATACATATGCGCCAACCAGTCACGACCTTTGTGGGAACTAGAGCCCCTTTCTCATTTTCCACCACAGTGACCCCCGATTTCTTTGGCACTACCTGGGTCGGACTAACCCACTTGCTATCAGCAACAGGATAAATGATGCCAGCATCTAATAGCTTGAGAACCTCATTCTTCACCACTTCTTTCATTGTTGGATTCAATCTTCTTTGAGGATCTCTTCGCGGGTTAGCTCCTTCTTCCAAATGAATATGATGGGAGCAGATCAAATGACTGATCCCTTTAATGTCAGCAATCGTCCAACCCAATGCAGATCTATGCTTTTGCAGCATGTTGATCAACCGCTGCTCTTGTGATGCATCGAGTTTGGAAGAAATGATAACAGGAAAGGTATCGCCAACTCCTAAAAATGCATGTTTCAATCCTTCAGGTAGTTGAGCAAGTTTCACTGTTGGGGTCTCTTCGATGGAAGGCTTTGGTTTCTTTCTCCCTTGCGGAAGTTCCTCGAAACACAGTTGCTTAAACTTAATTCCTCTGTCCTGTGAGTTGTTGAAAATGGCAGAAATGTTAGCCAACTCACAAGGACCGGAACTTTCAGATTCAGAATTTTGGAGGAGATTTTCAAGATCTTCAGAGTTGCTTTGTAGCAGAACCTCCTCCTCGACAAGTGTGTTGATCAGGAATGTTTGGTGACACTCGTCATCACCTTATGGTTGTTTTATAATGTTGAAAACATTTACCTCGAGAGTCATATTCCCAAAAGAGATCTTCATTAGACCATTTCTACAATTAATTAGAGCATTTGATGTCGCGAGGAATGGTCTTCCAAGGATGATCGGGATTTTTGACTCCACATCAACCACTGACTGAGTGTCCAAAACAACGAAATCCACAGGATAGTAGAACTTATCAACTTGCAATAACACATCTTCCACTATTCCTCGTGGTCTCTTAATAGATCAATCGGCCAGTTGCAGAACCACAGATGTGGGCTTAATATCTCCAAGACCTAATTGCGAGTAGACTGAATAAGGCATGAGGTTAACACTCGATCCTAGGTCTAACAATGCTTGGCCGAATCCGTGTGTCCCAATGGTGCAGGAAATGGTGGGACAGCCAGGATCTTTGTACTTCAGCGGTGTCTTATGCTCAATCACCGCGCTCACTTGTTCCGTCAAGAATGCAGTCTTCTTGACATCGTGCTTTCTCTTTATAGTGCACAGATCCTTTATAACCTTGGCGTAGGCCGGCACTTGCTTAATCATGCTGGTTCCCAAATCGAATTCGGGTGCGGAAGCATGGTAGGAAACAGCGGATTGTGTATAACAAAAATTTTCATAAAACTTTTGACATACTCTATAGATTATATTAATTTATGCACGAATAAATTAATCACATTAATTTACATGATTCAAGGATCAACCGAAAAAATACCTGGAAGCCGACTCGGATGATAACTTGAATTTCTTTGACCACGAACAGTCCTTGCTCCAAGCTTTGTGTTTAGAATACCAAAGTCTTCCACGTCAATTCCTTGATTCCACGTAGACGTGTGTGTGGGCACACGTGAGACAAAAACAGGTTTCTTAAACACTCGAATTTCCACAAACACCAACGCATGCACGATGTGGAATTTTTGGAGAAAAATATTTTGCTCTCTTTTTCCTCTATGAGAAATTCGGCCACCACTGAGAAACTAGGGCTAAAAAATTATTAAAAATTGTCTCTACAATTTTCTATCTTTCTCATATTTAAAGAGAAGAAGTCAAACTTCAAAATAGAATCAAATCCTTATCTCCAATTTTGAATTTGGAACAAAAAAAATCCCTTCCCCTTATCCACTTGGTGGCTGGCCACACTCTAGGGTTTTATCCCTGTGTGTGGCGCCTATCTCAGATAGGGAAGGAAGAGATTTTATCCTTTATCCAGTAGTCCAATTTTAATTCATATTCAAATTCGAATTTAAGTCAAACTTAATCCTGATGGCATGGCTCCGGATGGTTGAAAATATGGCTTTCATGGCTTATTTTGGTGGCTTTTTACACTGCTTTTTATCTGTAAATAATTAAGCAAAAACTAGACAAATTCCAATTAAAAATATTATTAATAAAAATAATAGAATTGTTTAATTAAAGCTTAAATATTTTAATATTGTGTAAATCAAAAGCAATATTTAGGGTGCATTTTCATGTACTAATCATGCAGCTCCGGGACAGCCCCGGGGTGGCCCCGGTACGGCCCCGGTACGACCCCGAGGCTGCCCTGGGGCGGTCCTGGGGCAGCCCC